>NW_027648482.1:55000-57500 GCF_949987685.1 Ammodytes marinus
CTCTTATCTCTTCACTACGGAGGAATCCATATCTGAAGTGGAGATGCTTTTAAGTTCTTGAGATATGGAACGGTTATGCAAGACATTTTTTTTTTTTAAGATAATTTTGGGGCATTTTCAAGCTTTATTAGATAGTACAGAGTTGAAATGGGGAGAGAGAGAGAGAGAGAGAGAGAGAGAGAGAGAGAGAGAGAGAGAGAGAGAGAGAGGGGGGGGATGACCTGCAGTAAAGGTCCACGGGTCGGATTTGAACCTGCGACCACTGCAACGAAGGCCGGAGCCAATATGATACACGCTCTATCCATAAGGAATCCATATCTGAAGTGTAGATACTTTTTAGGTCTTGAGATATAGAACGGTTATGCAAGACATTTTTTTTTTAAAGATAATTTTTTGGCATTTTCAAGCTTTATTAGACAGTACAGAGTTGAAATGGGGAGACAGAGAGAGAGAGAGAGAGAGAGAGAGAGAGAGAGAGAGAGAGGGGATGACCTGCAGTAAAGGTCCACGGGTCGGATTTGAACCCGCGACCACTGCAACGAAGGCCGGAGCCAATATGGTACACGCTCTATCCATAAGGAATCCATATCTGAAGTTAAGATTAGGTCTTGAGCTATAGAACGGTTATGCAAGACATTTATGAAAGATTAAAGGCCTACTTCACCGGTGGAAATATGAAGGTGTATTGAACTCTGAGATCCTATGTAGTATAAATGTGGGGAAAGTATACAGACGCAAACAGACAAGGTTTAGTCAAATAAACACCTGAATGTACATTTTGGAACATTGATTTATACTAGTATGAAAGAAGACATGTTATGGAAGATAAATAGACAAACATCTCAAAATTGACAAATGCTTTACTTGCCGTCTCTCGCTTTCATAAATAATTAGATTATTTAATAAAAAAATGTTGTCCCTGTCATTTAATTTCACTTTGAATAACATAAAGTGTGTGTTTGTGAGTGTGAGTGTGTCTGTGTGTGTGTGTGTGTGTGTGTGTGTGTGTGTGTGTGCGTGTGCGCGTGTGCGCGTGTGCCTGTTCGCGTGCGTTTTTTTGGCCCGGTTAACTTTCGGCCTGACATCTGCCTTCTTTAATTACTGAGAAATGCAAATTGGTTCATGGATAATTTGGCAGGTTTTTTAAAAATCCAATCAGAAACATGGCGGCTTGGATCTGTGAGCCTAATACACCAGACACACACGGATGAAAACTGACAGACGTGTTTAGATGTTAATATTGAATCCAAATCTCATACAAATTATTATTTTTATTTATTTTTTAAAGATATTTTTTAGCATTTGTATGCTTTATTGACAGTGCAGAGAGACAGAGGTGAAATGGGGCAGAGAGGGGAGTGACATGCAGAGAACGACCGCGGGCTGGAATCGAACCCGTGGGGGGGGGGGACGCCCTACCAACTGAGCTAAGGGAGCCCCACAAATTCTTATTTCTATTCTACATACTACATCTGACCATAAAAAGAATCTAGTTAGGATGCAGTATGCTACAAATTGGGACACACTTTTTCCAGCAAGACAGACCGCTGTCAAGGGTATAATGACCGTTGCTAAGGACCTACGTCATAGTTTTGATGGATAGACGTCCACAAACAAGGCTACTACTCCTTCAGAAAACAATGGAATACTTTTTCAACATGACTTTGCACCGGATTGTGGGTCAGAATCGCCCCCAAATAGCATGCTGCTTTCAACACTAAGAATCTTGGCCGGATGTAGTAGGTGGCTGCCATTACGTCTACGGTGCACCACCATCTCTACCATTGTGTCCTTGAGCAAGACACTTAACCCCTAACTGCTCCAGGGGCGCTGTACTATGGCTGACCCTACGCTCTGACCCCCTCCCCTCCCTCCCTTAATCAGATGTAAACGTTCTAACTTATAGTTTGATGATAAATGAGAGGCAGTTTGTTTGAGACGATTTGTGTCAGAAAAACAGAATGTATTCACATGGTTTCTGATTTGCATTCTTGTGTGTGTGTGTGTGTGTGTGTGTGTGTGTGTGTGTGTGTGTGTGTGTGTGTATGTGTGTGTGTGTGTGTGTGTGTGTGTGTGTATGTGTGTGTGTGTGTGTGTGTCTGTGTGTGTGTGTGTGTGTGTGTGTCTGTCTCTCTCCGGTTAATTACACTCCAATCTAATTAACTGTACAGAGATAAGAGAGCTCACGGTCCGTCCTCCGCTAATCAATGTGTGTGTGTGTTGTGTGTGTGTGTGTGTGTGTGTGTGTGTGTGTGTGTGTGTGTGTGTGTGTGTGTGTGTGTGTGTGTGCGTGTGTGTGTGTGTCGCGTCTCAATCAGCAGAGTCGAACAAAGACTTTGAAATAACGGCAGCAACAAGCGAAAACACAAATACATATTCATCCAATCAATTCTAATTACATTTTAACCTGAAAAACAGACACAAGAGAAGAGTTATTGTGTGTGTGTGTGAGTGAGTGTGAGTGAGTGAGTGAGTGAGTGAGTGAGTGAGTGAGTGAGTG
>NW_027648482.1:65000-70000 GCF_949987685.1 Ammodytes marinus
AAGTAAAAAAATCAAAATGGATAAAAATTTTAAATTTTGATAATAATTATAATCACCGTACCTCTGTGGCTGCCTCCGAGCGTCCTCCTCCCCTCTGTATATAGCGTCATACTTATGAGATAATAGCAATAAAAATAATATGTCCTTCCAAACTGTCTTTAAAAAATTAAATAAAAAAAAAATAAATAAAAAAAAAAAAAAAATAAATAAATAAAAAAAATTATGAATAAAATAAATAAATAAATAAATAAATAAATAAATAAATAAATAAATAAATAAATAAATAATAATTTAATAATAAAATAATAAAATAATCACCGTACCTCTGTGGCTGCCTGCGAGCGTCCTCCTCCCCTCTGTATATAGCGTCATACTTATGAGATAATAGCAATAAAAATAATCTGTCCCTCCAAACTGTCTATAAAAAATTAAATTAAATTAAATAAATAAAAATTTAAGAAAAATTGAAAATTAAATTGAAAAAAATTATAATAAATAAAATAAAAAATAAACAATTATGAATTAAATAAATAAATAAATAAAAATAAATAAATAAATAAATAAATAAATAAATAAATAAATAAATAAATAAATAAATAAATAAATAAATAAATAAATAAATAAATAAATAAATAAATAAATAATAATATAATAATAATAAAATAATATAATAATCACCGTACCTCTGTGGCTGCCTGCGAGCGTCCTCCTCCCCTCTGTATATAGCGTCATACTTGGCGATCCAGGAGCTCAGCACAGTCTCTTTGCTGAGCCCGTCGATCTCCGGCAGACTGCGGACGCGTCGCTCGATGTTCTTCTTAAAGACGTCTCTGAAGTCGTTAGAGGAACAACCGCCGCTTTGCACCATGCGGGACACGCGCTCACTGTTCAGGAAACCCTGGGATGTGGACAGAGAGAGAGATTTAAAGCTGCAGTGTGTAGAATATTGGGTTTTATTTCCTAGCAGATTTTGTAGAAAGTAATTATAATATCCATAAGTACGTTTAATTTAGTGCATAATAGCTGAAATTTTTTTTTGAATTATTATTTTTTCCCTTAGAAAGGGTCTCATAAATGTCCATATTTCTGTATATTTTGGACCAAGGCCTAGTGCCGCCATCTTGAAAGTGTCATAGTTGGAATGTCATCAGGTGCATTGTTTAAAATTTAGAATTGTTCTTGTCCTTGAAGGCCACTGTAGCTTCTGTTATTATTCGAAAGGGTTGGGGTTACCCGGGGAGCGTTGCATTCTAGAACTTTCTAGAACTTACTTGATGATGTCATATTACACACTGCACCTTTAAGACAAATGTGGTGTTAATACACAGCCTAGGCTCTGTAAACGGGCATGTTGCTATAGCTACGATGGGCCCCTTAGATTTCCTTTCATTTAATTTTTTAAAAGGAAGACCTGGAATGGACAGAGAGGTAAAGGATAGTGAGCATTTATAGCAAGATGACACTAATTTAAAAAGGTGTTAAAAGGTCTGTTTTGTCAAAATTAAGACATTGGACTGGAACAATTATGATTTATTTTTTTAAAGATTATGTTCCTGCATTTTCAAGCTTTATTAGACAGTACAGAGTTGAAATGGGGAGACAGAGAGAGAGAGAGAGAGAGAGAGAGAGAGAGAGAGAGAGACAGAGAGAGAGAGAGAGAGAGAGAGAGAGAGAGAGAGAGAGAGAGAGGGGGGATGACCTGCAGTAAAGGTCCATGGGTCGGATTTGAACCCACGACCACTGCAACGTAGGCCGGAGCCAATATGGTACGTAGTGTACACTGTTTTAAAAGGTGAAGAAGGATGGACAGAGAGAGGTATAAGCCAAATTGTAGCAAGATTAAGCTGATTCAAGAGTGTTCATTTACCTTTTATTTACCTAGATGTGTCCAGAAACTGTTCAAGAGAGGTACAAGGATAACATTTATTTTTTTATTTTAAAGATTATTTTTTTGGGGCATTTTCAAGCTTTATTTGACAGTACAGAGTAAACTGCAATAAATACGTCATCCAAGATACAAATAAACATTTGGAGTCGTTTCCATCTGTATGTGATCCACTTCTATATCGTTTGTAGTTTTTTTGGGATATGGACAGACAGAGAGAGGGATAAGACTATGAGTATTTATAAAACTAAATAATAAAATGGTGTTAATACACGGCAGTGGCAAAGTGTGTAGGGAGATCGCCTCTGGAGTGCAGGGTCGGTGGTTCGATCCCCCGTCTCCCCGCCACATGTCCGAGTGTCCCTGGGCAAAGAGACACTGAACCCCACATTGCTCCCGATGGTTCAGAGAGCGCCTTGCATGGTAGCTACTGCCATCGGTGTTTGTTAATTCTAGCACCCCCTTTGGACAAAAGCGGTAGTGTTTTTACTACGCCAGCTGTTGTTCCTGGGTGAGCGTATACCCATGACAAAGGCATTAAGAAAAACTATATGAAAATAGAATTCTTTACACTGATGGTCTCGTTTGCTGTTACATGTAATTTAGGATCATCAGAGGAAAAATTAGACTGTTTCAGAAATATTAAAAAGTTCCTCATAGCAGCTTTAAATGTCAAATAAAAAAAGTAATTGAAAGAATAAAAAGTACAACTTCTGCACTGAAAGTTACAAACCAACAGAATTCATGTTGCAATAAGAAAATAGCAGCTCGGAGCAGTGCAACAGGTACCAGTATGGAAATTAAAAATTACCACACACACACAGACACAACACACACACACAGACACACACACACGCACACACACACAGACACACAGACACACACAGACACACACATAGACACACACACACACACACACACACACACACAGAGACACACACACACACACATAGACACACACACACACACACACAGAGACACACACACACACACACACACACACACACACACACACACAGACTGGACCCTCTTACCCGCAATAATTCCAGATTTCCAGAGACGCCCGTTGGGATATAAACACCAGTTTTAATGTGCGCTTGAGTCTGCAGACATCTTTTGTAATTATACATAATAGATCAGTTGTCCAGGGGCAAAACCATCCACAGAGTTCGTACAGCGTGTGTGTGTGCGTGTGTGTATGTGTGTGTGTGTGTGTGTGTGTGTGTGTGTGTGTGTGTGTGTGGGAAAAAAATCAGCTCCGAATTTTTTTTTGCTGCTACCATCTACTTCCCCTCAGAGACAGACATAAGTTATTTATGATAGATTAAATTAGAATAGTATAGAGAGAATCCTACACAAAATCAAACCCTTTATTACAATTTTTTCCCCTGTCATTTATGGGGGTTTTTAAACTTTAAAATTAAATGTATAAATCTTATTGCAGCCGCAGTAATGAAAGATAAGATGTGTTGGGTTTATTTTTAATAATATCCACCAAAATCCCATTTGGAGAAACTTGAACTACCAATAAACAGATCATAATGGTAATCACAGACTCAAGGCGCTTTACATTGTTTTGTACACATTCACCCCAATCACACACACATTCATACACTGATAGCAGCAGCAGCTACCACGCAGGGTGCAAGCTAACTATCGGGAGCAATTTGGGGTTCAATGTCTTTCCCAAGGACACTTCGACATGTGGCGGGTAGGCGGGGGATCGAACCTCTGACCCTGCACTCCAGAGGCGACCTCCCTGCCCACTTCGCCACTGCCGCCCAACAAGTCGACACAAAGTTGATTAAGCCTATTATCAGCTCCACAAAACTCTCTCTGTATTTCTCAGTATGTCAGCACTCAGCACGCGCACGCGCACACGCACACGCACACGCACACGCACATGCACACGCACACACACACACACACACACACACACACCTCTTTATGGTGATAAATGGAAGTGGGGGAAAGTTAAGTGTGTGAAGGAGGGAGGTGACAGATGCTGCTGCCAGCGGAGGAGCCGAATGTCTCCCTCTGCATCACTCAACTCAAGAACAAAAATACATTAAAGGTAACTTATTTCCACCTGTTATTTCACCTATAAAAGCACTGTTTATATGGTTTTCCAACATTAAAAAGGGGCTATGAGGAACTTTTGAATATTTCTGAAACAGTCTCATGTTTCCTCTGATGATCATAAATGACATGTAACAGCAAACAAGACCATCAGTGTAAAGAATGTTATTTTTATATAGTTTTTCTTAATGCCTTTGTCATGGGCATATACGCTCACCCAGGAACAACAGCTGGCGTAGTAAAAACACAACTGCTTTTGTCCAAAGGGGGCGCTAGAATGAACACAAACTGAAAGTTCCTCGGAGCACCTTTAATATGGTTTCCCCCTCCCCTGTGTGTCAAGAAACTCCTACAGTATGAGAAAAGCACTTCTCTCTTTTTCTCCCCAGTCAGTCAGATTTCTCTCCCCGTATGATGTCATAAGGGTGAAGCCACGCCTCATTTAATTCCCAACCTAACTTAGCACTACCTCAACACTCACATAAGACATTAAACAGACACACAAATACGCCACTTTATCTTCTAAGTGCAATTAAATCTTGGGGGCGCACTTAGCTCAGTAGGTAGGGCGTAGGGCGTCCCGTCCCGTCCCCCAACACACACACACTCGTTCTCTGCATGTCACTCCCCTCTCTGCCCCATTTCACCTCTGTCTCTTCACACTGTCAATAAAGCATGAAGAATGCCCAAAAAATATCTATAAAAAATAAATAAAAATGCAATTAAATCTCTGCATTTAAACCTGCAGTGTGTAGAATTTTGGGTTTTATTTCCTAGCAGATTTTGTAGAAAGTAATTATAATATCCATAAGTACATTTAATTTAGTGCATAATAGCTGATTTTTTTTTTTTTTATTATAATTTTTTCCCTTAGAAAGGGTCTCATATATGTCCATATTTCTGCATATTTTGGACTTGAAAGTGTCATAGTTGGAATGTCATCAGGTGCATTGTTTAAAATTTAGAATTGTTCTTGTCCTTGAAGGCCACTGTAGCTTCTGTTATTATTCTAAAGGGGTGGGGTTACCCAGGGAGC
>NW_027648482.1:75000-84002 GCF_949987685.1 Ammodytes marinus
TACGGTGGCCTTCAAGGACAAGAAGCAATAGTTACTAAAGATGGCATCATCCACCACTGCCTCAAGTCTTTCCTACAATATCAAGTGATGAGGTGAATATGTATTTAGTTATTTATTCTATAGCACTTCTTCTTCTTGCTCTTCCAACAGGTGCATTTCCCCAGGAGTGAGTGAGTGAGTGAGTGAGTGAGTGAGTGAGTGAGTGAGTGAGTGAGTGAGTGAGTGAGTGAGTGAGTGAGTGAGTGAGTGAGTGAGTGAGTGAGTGAGTGAGTGAGTGAGTGAGTGAGTGTGTGTGTGGGCTTCCAACAGGTGCATTTTACCAGGACGCCCACTATATATAAAAACCTGTAAGGCCGTTAAGTTTGTCTGTTCTGTGCTACTGTAGAAACATGGCGGTGCAACATGGCGGCCTCCATGGTAGCAATAAAATAAAAAACTACTTTTATTTTCATGCGATTATACACCAATTAAAACATACTTATTAATATTATATATTGGTCAATCACCTGGTCAATGATCAAATTCCTTCGTGATTTTTCTCTACTTATGACATCTATTGCAGCATGTCCGTCCTGGGAGAGGGATCCCTTACTCTGTCGACTCTCCCTGAGATTTCTTCAATTTTTTTTTAATCCCGGTAAAGGGTTTTTTACTGGGAGTTTTTTCTCAGCCGAGCTAAGGGTGTAAGGGCAGGGTGTCATATTGTATCATATATCATATTGTATGAAATGTAAAGCCCACTGAGACAAATGTATTAGTGATTTTGTGATCTATTTTCAAACAAAACTGATTTGATTTGATATATCAATTCTACCAAGCCTGTTCTGAAAAATCACAATAAATTCTACTCACTGCACCTTTAATTGAAACAGAATTAAAGCTGGGGTATATGATTTCTGATTGGTCAAAGTTAACATGAGCTGTACACTTTGACCAATCAGAGCGAGGCTCCGATTCTCTGTTCTTATTGGCTGTTGGGACTGTCCATTCACTTTGGCACGACTTTGTTGGTGTAGAGCGTGTCAGAGAGGGACCATAGGGGAGGGACCAAAGAGAACAAGTGGAGCAGTTGAGGTATTTGAATTCAAATCTCTATCCCAACTGCCATTTTCTCCCCAAATCCTCCACCCCAGCTTTAACTAGCAACAGAGGCAAACAGTCACTTAGAGGCGATGACCTTTTGTAAGAGAGCTAACAGACTTTTCTAGAAGTTGCTTCAGTCGCGTCGAGAATAAAGACACACACACACACACACACACACACACACACACACACACACACACACACACACACACACACACACACACACACACACACACACACACACACACACACACACACACACACACACACACACACACACACACACACACACACAGGCCCTCTCTCTCCCTCACACACACACACACACACACTTGTCGTTTCGATTAACACACAGTTCATTGGGTTGCTTTTGCACTAGTCTGCCAAGGTTTTCAGCGTGTGTGTGTGTGTGTGTGTGTGTGTGTGTGTGTGTGTGTGTGTGTGTGTGTGTGTGTGTGTGTGTGTGTGTGTGTGTGTGTTAAGGACAGCAGGGTCTTCAGTTTCAGATCATCAGTCTATCAGCACAGGTGCAAGCTGTCTGTGGCCAGTGTGTGTGTGTGTGTGTGTGTGTGTGTGTGTGTGTGTGTGTATTGAAATATGTATATTAAATCCCACGCAACGTTATGATGATGGAGACATTCTGTCACAAACATAATTCACACCTGGCTTTAACGTGCTCTGGACTCAGCTGTTATTCCTCCTCTCTGCTGGTATGCTGCCTCATGCATTAAAGACACACACACACGCTGAGAGACAGACACACACACTGAGAGAGAGAGAGAGAGAGACACACACACACAAACACTGAGAGAGACACACACACACACACACACACACTGAGAGACACACACACACTGAGAGAGAGAGACACACACACACAAACACTGAGAGAGAGAGAGACACACACACACACACACACACACACACACACACACACACACACACACACACACACACACACACACACACACACACACACACACACACACACACACACACACACACACACACACACACACACACACACACACACACACACACACACACACACACACACACACACACACACAGCCTCATGCATAAAACATGGTTCGGTTTCGAAAGCATTAAGATGTCCCTAGAACAGTAAGTCTGTCAGCCGCCCAAAAGCTGTATATATATCAGAATTAAACTTTTTAAAAATTCAACGTAGCGGTTTCAGTTTAATTGATGACTGAAATAAGCAATAGTCAGCAGTTACTGGTAGTTAGCTTGCACCCTGCGTGGTAGCTGCTGCTGCTATCGGTGTATGAATGTGTGTGTGATTGGGTGAATGTGTACGAAACAATGTAAAGCGCTTTGGGGCAGTGGAAAAACCAGGGAAAAGCAGATATATAAGTGGAGTCCATTTACCATTTAGCATTAAGATTCTGATGATTTGGGGCTCTCCGGTGGCGTAGTGGATAGAGCGTGTATCATATTGGCTCCGGCCTTCGTTGCAGTGGTCGCGGGTTCAAATCCGACCCGTGGACCTTTACTGCAGGTCATCCCCCCTCTCTCTCTCTCTCTCTCTCTCTCTGTCTCTCTCTGTCTCCCCATTTCAACTCTGTACTGTCTAATAAAGCTTGAAAATGCTGAAAAATAATCTTTAAAAAAAAATTCAGATGGGAGTGTGGCCTTGAGTGTGAAAGCTCAATTTGTTCGAATTCGACAGAGAAAAAAAAAATACTTGATTCAAATCTTCCATAGCGGTGATTGTATATTGAGGCCACGTGTCATTTTATTTTTTAGCCAAGGCCGTTAAAATCCGATCTCTCAAGACTGTATTTTTAAAAACCAATTACTTCATTGGTTGCACTTGAAATTCTACACACACACACACACACACACACACACACACACACACACACACACACACACACACACACACACACACACACACTTGATGACGTGCAGATTTCCAGGATAAAAAAGCCTGTGGGGAGCCTTGAGCAAAGCAGGAGAATCTTTTTTTAAAACTCTTAAAATTTTTTCCTTTTTTGAATAATCGCAACATGTCACAGTGAATAAGTCATGGAGTTATGAAAGTTCATCGTTCTTTTCAGGGAAACTTAAAGACCACAGAAGAAGGAAAGTAGCACTATAGGGAACTTTTTTTTTGTTTCCAAGTGCGAAAAATAGTCTATTTAAAGGTTCAGTAAGCGGAATGGTCAGTTACTGCAGTTAGCGGTCCCCTCCCTCGTTCCTACGTCACCACATTAATGCAAATCAAATCAAATCAGTTTTATTTGTATAGCCCAAAATCACAAATAGACATTTGTCTCAGTGGGCTTTACATTCCATACAATATGATATGACACCCTGCCCTTACACCCTTAGCTCGGCTGAGAAAAAACTCCCAGTAAAAAACCCTTTACCGGGATTAAAAAAATTGAAGAAATCTCAGGGAGAGTCGACAGAGTAAGGGATCCCTCTCCCAGGACGGACATACTGCAATAGATGTCAGAAATAGAGAAAAATCACGAAGGAATTTGATCATTGACCAGATGTTTACATGGTAATACTAAAGTAAAGTGTGAATAGCGTGCACTGCGGTCTTCAAGCAGTGAGTGATCTAGCATGAACCCGTGACCTTCATCAAATGAACCGTCCAGAGCCCTTAGGTCGTCTGGGACAGGTCTACTTACAGTCCCTAGAGTTAGGACTAAACAAGGAGAAGCAGCTTTTAGTTATTATGCACCAACAATCTGGAACAAACTCCCAGAGAACTTGAGGTCTGCAGCAACTCTCAGTTCTTTTAAATCGAGTCTGAAGACTTTTTTGTTTCCATTTTAACCTGCAATTTTCATTTTATTTGCTTCTTTTATTTGCTTTTAAATGTCTTCTAATGTGTTTTATGTATTCTAATCTTGCCCCTGTAAAGCACTTTGAGTGGCCTTGTGTCTGAATTGTGCTATAGAAATAAACTTGCCTTGCCTTGACTTGCCTTCATCGGATCATGACCCGGCCTTCATGACCATAGGTGAGGAACCAATATCGACTGGTAGATCAAGAGCTTGGCCTGATGCACTAATGATCACTTTGGGACTAATTATTGGACCTCAAGGTAACTATGTGTATCTATCTATTTTTTATACAGGTGACCGGAGACTCTTTTACAAGGGAGACCTGTTCCCATTCCCACGTTACCATTCACGCACACATGCATACAGAGAGAGAGAGAGAGAGAGGTAAGGAGAGAGAGAGAGAGGTGTGGAGAGAGAGAGAGACAGAGAGAGAGAGAGGTAAGGAGAGGGAGAGAGAGAGGGAGGGATACAGACAGAGAGAGAGAGAGAGGTAAGGAGAGGGAGAGAAGAGAGAGAGGTAAGGAGAGAGAGTGTCTGAGAGAGAGAGGTGTGGAGAGGGATAGAGAGAGAGAGAGAGAGAGAAATAAATGAGTCGACAGAACAGAATGGGCTATAAAAAAGAAAAACTGAGTTGAACGAAATGCCAGGAATGTTTTTAAACTTCTGCTGGTTCCAGATTCCATTTGTGTTTTTTATCATTAGAGGCTCTGAGACAACCAAATGTTGGGAATAAAAATAAACGTTTTGGCAAACATTAGTTGTGCTTATTTGAACAGAAAACTTGAGGTCTGCTGCAACTCTCAGTTCTTTTAAATCGAGTCTGAAGACTTTTTTGTTTCCATTTTAACCTGCAATTTTTATTTTATTCGCTTCTTTTATTCGCTTTTAAATGTTTTATAATGTGTTTTATGTATTCTAATCTTGCCCCTGTAAAGCACTTTGAGTGGCCTTGTGTCTGAATTGTGCTATATAAATAAACCTGCCTTGCCTTGCCTTATTTATCTGCTAAACGGACAGTTTGAAAGCCAGAATGTGAACACAGGAATCCCCGGAGGAAAGAGAAGAAAAGGAAAAGATTAATTGAAGCTGGCGGTGCAGAAACGAAGAGCAGGGAATCAATGCGTTTAAAATGCTATTAAAATGTTTTTTTTCTAAACCTTTATTTCTACAGGTAAATCCCATTGAGACCAGAGACTCTTTTTCAAGGGAGACCTGTTCCCATTCCCACGTTACTATTCACACACACATTCATACACCGATAGCAGCAGCAGCTACCACGCAGGGTGCAAGCTAACTATCAGGAGCAGTTTACGGTTCAGTGTCTCTTTGCCCAGGGACACTTGAACATGTGGCGGGGAGACGGGGGATCGAACCACCGACCCTGTAACCCAGTGGATGACCACCCTACTGCTGACTATCCACGTCTGCAGTTTTGTGTCAAGCTAGTCCCTGCAGTCTTAACAGCAGTTTCAGTTTAACACACTCAGTGCGTTTACATGCAGACTCATAATCGGGTAACTAAACGAATAAGACTTCAACAGGACTTTTAAACTGCATGTAAACACCTTTATCCGATCTACTTCGGACACAAATCGGCACGATAACGGACAAGAGATGTCGGATAAGAACACCTAGATAAGTCGTTCGTTGTCGGCTTTCTCTCTGCATGTATACAGGGATCGGACATCGCATATCGGACTTCTCGTTCTGTGCTTGTGTGCCTGCGCGTGATAGGCATGGTAATAGGCTACATCATGGGTTGTTGCCGGACGTGGCTCTTTCAACACTTGTTGAAAACATGGTTGAAAGGGCTACAGCGCCACCTAGCATAGTGGAGACAGCCATGCATCGGACATTTATCCGATATCTTAAAGGCCATGTATACTCAGACAAGTGACACGGTCCGTTCGAGTGTCTAGTTCGATATATGTGATAATCTAATCTAGTTGTGCCATGGAAACGCACTGACTGTCTGCCACACACACACACACACACACACACACACACACACACACACACACACACACACACACACACACACACACACACACACACACACACACACACACACAATATTATATTATATAATACAATAAACAGTGATGTTCTAGCTCTGCTGCCCTACAGTACCCCCTGTCAGCACCTGAACAGCTGAGCCCACTAACCCATCAACTGATGGCACAAACACACCACCCACCTCTATACCTTCCTATCCATATTAATGTGTGTGTGTGTGTGTGTGTGTGTGTGTGTGTGTGTGTGTGTGTGTGTGTGTGTGTGTGTGTGTGTGTGCGTGTGTGTGTTTTGCTATCCAGCTATAGCCTATCTCCTGATTCATAAACATTGAAGAAAAAAGACGAACATTAAATGCATAACTGAAATCTAAAGACAAGAGTTGTATCTTAATTTTTATACAAAGTCTCTCCCTCTTTCTCTCTCTCTCTCTCCCTTGCGCTCTCTGTCTATGTCTCTTTCTCTCTCTCTCCCTCGCGCTCTCTGTCTATGTCTCTCTCTCTCTCTCTCCCCTTGCGCTCTCTGTCTATGTCTCTTTCTCTCTCTCTCTCCCTTGTGCTCTCTGTCTCTCTCTCTCTCTCCCTTGCGCTCTGTCTCTCTCTCTCTCTCTCCCTTGTGCTCTCTGTCTGTCTGTCTCTCTCTCTCTCTCCCTTGTGCTCTCTGTCTGTCTTTCTCTCTCTCTCTCCCTTGCGCTCTCTGTCTATGTCTCTCTCTCTCTCCCTCCCTTGCGCTCTCTGTCTATGTCTCTTTCTCTCTCTCCCTCAAACTCTCTCTCTCCCTCTGACACACTCTCTATCTTTATCTTCTACTATCAATTATTAAGATTATGTTGAATTTAGGCAGGTTGTAAATTCATCCAGACATTTTGCCACTTTACTTGTGTGGAGTGTGGCCTTAGTCGATGGTTCAAACCCCCGCCTCATGTCCAAGTGTCCCTGGGCAAAGAGACACTGAACCCTCAACTGATGGCACAAACACACACCACCCACCTCCATACATTCCTATCCATATTAACGTGTGTGTGTGTGTGTGTGTGTATGTGCGTGCGTGTGTGTGTGTGTGTGTGTGTGTGTGTGTGTGTGTGTGTGTGTGTGTGTGTGTGTGTTTCTGCCATCCAGCTATAGCCAGCTATCTGTCTGTCTGAGTTGTGCTTGTTAGGACCACTGCTATGCTTTCTATCTTGACTCCAGAGACTCCCGTTTCATAAACAAACCCCTGAGTTTATCCCTTTAAAGCTATAGTGAGTAACTTTTTCCTATAAATGAATGTCGGTTACATTCAAGCCATCAGCCAAACAAGTTGACACCAAAGTTGATTAAGCCTATTATCAGCTCCACAAAACTCTCTCTGTATTTCTCAGTATGGCAGCGTTTACAAACTGGTGTTCCCAAACCTTCCATGTCGTTTGAAAAGACGCAATGCATTGTGGGGCGGTTGAGTAGAGAAAAGTAAGCTATCGATCCATACTCAAAATCTTCCCCGGATGTAAATACTCATCCGGGCATTTCTCACCTACACAAACTCGCATACACAACCACAACATACTCAAATTGACGTCAAAATGAGTATGAATCGGACTTTAGTAGGGCTTTTAGTATGAGTAGGACATTAGTAGGACTTTTAGTATGAGTAGGACGTTAGTAGGGCTTTTAGTATGAGTAGGATGTTAGTATGAGTAGGGCGTTAGTAGGGCTTGTAGTATGAGTAGGACGTTAGTAGGGCTTTTAGTATGAGTCGGACGTTAGTAGGACTTTTAGTATAAGTAGGACGTTAGTGGGGCTTTTAGTATGAGTAGTACGTTAGTAGGGCTTTTAGTATGAGTAGGACGTTAGGGCTTTTAGTATGAGTAGGATGTTAGTAGGGCTTTTAGTATGAGTAGGACGTTAGGGCTTTTAGTATGAGTAGGGTGTTAGTAGGGCTTTTAGTATGAGTAGGACGTTAGTAGGGCTTTCCGAACACAGCCGTAGCTATTATTGGGTACATACATGCACAAATGGTTCGGAAAATAAAAGGTTGGAATATGTTTTTTTTAGTGCTGTCAGTTTAACGCGATATTAACGGCGTTAACGCAAACCCATTTTAACGGCGTCAATTTTTTTATCGCGCGATTAACGCTCGTCATGGCCTAGGAAATGTTGTGGTTGTTGTTTCACATGCTGTTGTATCAACTATTAATGTTAGAACAACTGAAACACCACAAACTATTCATATGGCTCGAAGGTAAGTTACTGTCAATTCAAACGGAACATGTCCTACAGCGTAATTTCACAATAAAATAATTTAACTGGCAAAACGGCGAAACGTCAAGTCAATTCTGACTTTTATTTGAAGCAGAAACCGGAACCTAGCACTTCCTAGCTCAGCTACGCGTACCTTCACTAGTCTTCCGTGTGTGAGTCTGGGACCTCGCGGAAACGAACAGTAAAGAAAGCCTGTAATTTGTTAGTCCTACTTATAACCCTGCACGCACACCAAAACCTCCATGAATGTTAGTGGCAGCCGCCAGTCATTCATTTTCACTTTAGTTTTCGCTACGAAGCCTCGGCTGCAGCAGCACCATGGCAACCACCTGCACGCAGGAAGTGTGTCCACTCCATACACAGTCTGAAATAAGCCGTGGATGAAAGACTCCCAAAACATTTAGGCCTACAACAACCAGTTTAATTTAGCTTTAATACTTATTTGTTTTATATATCCTATGTTGTTTTATGGTTTGGTTTTTAAATAAAAAAAAAAAGTTCCAATATGTTTGTGAATGCTGTTCTAGGGGGTGGGGGGGGGGGGGGGGTTATATAGCCTATTGTTATTTGCACTGAATTGCAAGTTGTGATATTGTAGAAGAAATAGGCTACACTGAATTACAATGGTGTAGACATCATTGTAATTCAGTGTATTTCTTCTTTAATATCATAATCAGAATGGGTGTGATAAGAGCATAAAGAAATCAAGGGACAGGCTAGAAGTAATACAAATGCGATTAATCGTGATTAATCGCGATTAATCGCGAGTTAACTATGACATTGATGCGATTAATCGCGATTAAATATTTTAATCGTTTGACAGCACTAGTTTTTTTTATTA
>NW_027648481.1:5000-7500 GCF_949987685.1 Ammodytes marinus
TTCACACTCTCACACACACACACACACACACACACACACACACACACACACACACACGCACATGGACACACACACACATGGACACACACACACACACACACACACACACACACACACACACACACACACACACACACACACACACACACACACACACACACACACACACACACACACACAAATAGCCTGTAGTGTCATTAAGAATCTCATTTCCAAATGAAACTAAATCGTCGATTTGAGACGAAAACAAAAGATCTTTTCTCCGCTGAGGTGGCTCCATTACTGAGCTCATTAAAATAACCACAGTGTGTGTGTGTGTGTGTGTGTGTGTGTGTGTGTGTGTGTGTGTGTGTGTGTGTGTGTGTGTGTGTGTGTGTGTGTGTGTGTGTGTGTGTGTGTGTGTGTGTGTGTGTGTGTCTCAGTGTGTCTGTATGTGTCCGTGTGTGTGTGTGTGTGTGTGTGTGTGTGTGTGTGTGTGTGTGTGTGTGTGTGTGTGTGTGTGTGTGTGTGTGTGTGTGTGTGTGTGTGTGTGTGTGTGTGTGTGTGAGAGCAGCTAACGGGCTAATTTAATTAGCAGCACTAACAGCGTGTCATCACCACACAGAAAGAACAAAGAAGATCTTTGGTGTGAAATTCAAAACTAGATTCTGATCATCTGGCTGGATAAAACTAGTGGTGTGTGTGTGTGTGTGTGTGTGTGTGTGTGTGTGTGTGTGTGTGTGTGTGTGTGTGTGTGTGTGTGTGTGTGTGTGTGTGTGTGTGTGTGTGTGTGTGTGTGTGTGTGTGTGTGTGTGTGTGTGTGTGTGTGTGTGTGTGTGTGTGTGTGTGTGTGTGTGTGTGTGTCTGTGTGTGTGTGTGTGTGTGTGTGTGTGTGTGAGTGTGTGTGTGTCTGTGTGTGTGAGTGTGTGTGTGTGAATTGTGTGTGTGTGTGTGTGTGTGTGTGTGTGTGTGTGTGTGTGTGTGTGTGTGTGTCTGTGTGTGTGTGTGTGTGTGTGTGTGTGTGTGTGTGTGTGTGTTGCTCTGTGTGTGTGTGTGTCTGTGTGTCTGTGTGTGTGTGTGTGTTTGTGTGTGTGTGTGTGTGTGGACCACTGTATTAAAGGATTTTTTGTTTTGATATTTAAAAGGTGTCGTCAGCGATTCTTGAGAACACCACAAAATCACTTTGTCAACATCAGTGCAGACAGGTAGCGGAGTGTGAGGAGATAGTCACTGATTCAAGAATTGCTAACTGCACCTTTAATTCATAAATGTATGGAAGATAAGATTCTGAGATTAAAGCCTTAACTGTACTGGCTAAAGCCCCTATCTCACTGGGCTGGACAGGTTAAAGCCCCTATCTCACTGGGCTGGACAGGTTAAAGCCCCTATCTCACTGGGCTGGACAGGTTAAAGCCCCTATCTCACTGGGCTGCGACTGTTTGCGACCAGTTGGAGACACAAAATTGCGACAAAATATGCCAATTTGCGAAATTTTCACTTGCAGTCTCACTGAGTTGCTACTTACGACACGTTTGCGAATGAGGGAGGTCGCATTTATGTCTCACGAACGTCTGGCGAGTGTCGCACGAACAGAATGTCAGTCTCATTTTTGTCTCAAAGCAGTCGCAGTTTAGTTTCATATGTCGCCAAACACTCGCCAAACCCTCGCAAAGTTGTCTCACACTTCTCGCACTTTCTGACTCGCGGAGACTAATTTGAGAAGGGTTTGCGACGCGTGCGACACACCTGCGACGACTCTGAGACTATTTTGAGACTAGATTTGTCGCACACTTTTTTTGAACATGTTCAAAATTCATGCGACAAGACTGCGCGGCTCTGCGACTCATGCGAGGAAATTGAGACCTCCGCGAACGTTTGGAGACAGTTTAGAGACTCGTTTGCGAATGCATGCAGTCTCCAACTTCTCGCAAACAGTCGCAGCCCAGTGAGATAGGGCTTAAGATAAACAGCTGTTATCTTGGCATCAATCGACATATATGAAAGTGAAGCAAGCAGTCGGATGAGCATTAGTTTAAAATGGTAAATGTTAAATTGACTCCACTTATAAAGCTCTTTTCCCTGGTTTTCCACAGACTCAAAGCGCTTTACATTGTTTTGTTCACATTCACACACACATTCATACACCGATAGCAGCAGCAGCTACCACGCAGGGTGCAAGCTAACTATCAGGAGACATTTAGGGTTCAGTGTCTCTTTGCCCAGGGACACTTGGACATGTGGCGGGGAGACGAGGGATCGAACCACCGACCCTGTAACCCAGTGGACGACCGCCCGACACACTTCACCACAGACGCCCATTCAAAGCACGATTCACTTTCACTCAGGAGAAACAGTCACACTAAGGGACACACTGACCCTGCGTTCCGAATCGCATACTCTTTCTTTTTTCTATTCTACATACTACATCCGACGATAAAAAGAATCTAGTTAGGATGCAGTAGGCATACTATTGGGACATACTTTACTCTCTTATTTCATCATAACAAGGCTTCTTGATCTT
>NW_027648481.1:17500-20000 GCF_949987685.1 Ammodytes marinus
ATCAGGAGAATCCAGCGCTCCAGAGCCCCACACCGACACACACACGGCACCGATCCGCTCTATGCATGCTCCTTTCCGGATCCGAATTCTCGAGTTTACCGGTCCCTGGAAGAAAAAGCTCCAGAAAGCTCCAGAGGAAGACCGAGGAAAAGCACCAGCAGTAAGCCCGATTTGAGTGAGTGTTTCCCCGCAAGGAGAAGCGATAGTTTTACCGCAGTGGACTGGATGGAAGTCCGAGGGAAGCCGAGACCAAACGAGCTGATACGAACCGCAGAGGGAAATAAGCTGCTCGCGCTCTGGACACACAGGTAGGTACTGAGGAGACACGGAAACACACACACACACTCTCTCCGCTCTCGCTCTGTGTGTGTGTGTGTGTGTGTGTGTGTGTCTGTGTTTGTGTCTGTCTGTGTGTGTGTGTGTGTGTGTGTGTGTGTGTCTGTGTTTGTGTCTGTCTGTGTGTGTGTGTGTGTGTGTGTGTGTGTGTGTGTGTGTGTGTGTGTGTGTGTGTGTGTGTGTGTGTGTGCGTGTCTCTCTCTCTCTCTCTCTCTCTCTCTCTCTCTCTCTTTCACACACACTTACATACACGCTAACACGCACTCTCTCTATCTCCCTCTTTCCCTCCGTCTCTCTCTCTCACACACACACACACACACACACACACACACACACACACACGCACGCACGCACACACACACACACGCTCTCTGTTGGGGGCGTGTCTTGTGGTGTTGGTCTTTGGAGGAACCCCGTGGCGACTTTACGCAACAAAAAACCTCAATGAGTAAAAGCCTAATTGGGGAGTTAAGACATTTTAACTTGAATTTTCTCAAAAACTGTACAGTAAAATGACCTAATATTACACATGATCACAGTAAAATGACCTAATATTACACATGATCACAGTAAAATGACCTAATATTACACATGATCACAGTAAACGACACACTGAATAAGACTGCATTGAATTTTCTTAGGCGAATTATAAAGGAATATATTTTATAATGGATAAAAAATAAGAAATCATAAAAAAAAAAAATTCTGAATTTTCTTTATTTTCTCGAAAAATGTACTTTTAAAAAACAACTTAATATTAGACATTAACGCAGTTGTCCACAGGATAAATCCACATAATGTATATATTGAGATAACCTCAGCTGCGCTCACATTTGTTTGCAGGTGTTTTCACGTGGTGGTGGTGGTGATGAAGTGTTTAGTTTGGTAACCGACGCAGTGAAGTCTGCGCATGTGCAAGAGGTCTCCAGCCCCACAGCCACGATTTTCTTTGAATTTTTTTTTTTAGTTTAAAAAAATAAAAATAAAATCTCTCAGTTAGCAGATTCAAGATGATATAATAATCAAAATCAAAATAAAATTCATTTGTGTATAGCACTTTTTATAGCTGGGATAATTTGCTCAGTCCTGTATAACTCGATCATAAAAGTGCTAAATAAACGAGTGAGTAGGCTACTAACTTCTACCTTAGTTAGTCAGGTCTGTTTGTTCAGTGATGCTCTGTGTTGTCTCTGGGGTTTCCCTCCTGTTTATGTCGCTGTAGTTTATTTCTAGCTTTGAACATGATTTGTGCAACTTCATATTCAACCAGGTCCTTGAACTTTATGATACGGGAATGTAAAAAGAGGAGGTTGGTGTGATCATAATATCCAGCTTTATTGGTTATTCTTATGGCTCGTTTTTGTAATGTGACTAATGGTAGCAGTGAGCTTTTGTAAGTGGTCCCCCAGACCTCCACTTCTTAAAGCAAGTTAGTATTCAGTAACTTTGTGAAAGTAGATTCAGTTTGACTTGAAAATAATAATTAATTTTTATTTTTCCAGAGAGATAATGTTACTGCAACAGAGTAAATATAATCTATCTATAATCTATTAATCCACACACACACACACACACACACACACACACACACACACACACACACACACACACACACACACACACACACACACACACACACACACACACACACACACACACACACACACACACACACACACACACACACACACACACACATGGGATATGGATGGATACTGAGGTTTGTGTGTGTGTGGCATAATTCTTTTTTTGATTTACAACATCTGATCTGTTTTGCAAGTGAGTTTAAACTGTTGAATGGGTTTGGTATTGTTCTCCGAAGGTTTAGTTTTTATGAGTCTGTGTCTCTTAGCGCTGCAGCTTAATGCCTTTAAATCTAATTTATTATTTTAATAATGTTTTGTTTGTGTTCATGTGTTGATGAATAGTCCTTTTCCTCATCCTTAGCCTCTCCCAGAACAGTTTTTCATCAAATCATATTTTCGTTTTATGAGTTGAGTTTAATTCTACCAGACTTGGGAATTATAATTATGAGGAGTTTCTAGTAGGCTAGTTGATCATAGCCCCCCCCCCCCCCCCTCCCCCCTTTGGACTAAAGCGGTAGTGTTTTTACCACACCAGCTGTTGTTCCTGGGTGAGCGCATATACCCATGACAAAGGCATT
>NW_027648480.1:0-2500 GCF_949987685.1 Ammodytes marinus
TTTAATATACACACACACCAATAGTTTAATATCTTTGCATGTGTTCATACAGTCACACAAACACACACACACACACACCAAATAACAGCCAGCGTTAGTTTGACTCTGTGTGTGTGGTTTTGTATGACTGTGTGCAAGTGTGTGTGTGTGTGTGTGTGTGTCTGTCTGTGTTTGTTAGTTTGTGTGCGTGTGTGTCTGTGGTTTTGTATGACTGTGTGCAAGTGTGTGTGTGTGTGTGTCTGTGTTTGTTAGTTTGTGTGCGTGTCTGTGTTTGTTAGTTTGTGTGCGTGTGTGTGTGTCTGTCTGTGTTTGTTAGTTTGTGTGCGTGTGTGTGTGTCTGTCTGTGTTTGTTAGTTTGTGTGCGTGTGTGTGTGTCTGAGTTTGTGTGTGTGTGTGTGTCTGTCTGTGTTTGTTAGTGTGTGTGTGTGTCTGTCTGTCTGTGTTTGTTAGTTTGTGTGCGTGTGTGTGTCTGAGTTTGTGTGCGTGTGTGTCTGTGTTTGTTAGTTTGTGTGCGTCTGTGTTTGTTAGTTTGTGTGTGTGTGTCTGTGTTTGTTAGTGTGCGTGTGTCTGTTAGTTTGTGTGCGTGTGTCTGTGCGTTTCATGATCATAAGGAACCGATTCGTAAGCATTGATACGAAGCCTTTAATATGAAAATCTAGAAACATTTGAAATGTTAAGTATTGCTCATACTGTAAATAATGTTCCTCAAATTACACGCACGCACACACACACACACACACACACACACACACACACACACACACACACACACACACACACACACACACACACACACACACACACACACACACACACACACACACACACACACACACACACACACACACACACACACACACACACACACACACACACACACACACACACACACACACACACACACACACACACACACACACACACACACACACACACACACACACACACACACACACACACACACACACACACACACACACACACACACACACACACACACACACACACACACACACACACACACACACACACACACACACACACACACACACACACACACACACACACACACACACACACACACACACACACACACACACACACACACACACACACACACACACACACACACACACACACACACACACACACACACACACACACACACACACACACACACACACACACACACACACACACACACACACACACACACACACACACACACACACACACACACACACACACACACTTGACTTGGCCATTAATTTAGGAGCTTTTAATGTGAAAAACAGCCACACATTACTTCTTAATTTAAACATTTCACACACACTTATTTTCTTTCTTAAAGCTGCAGTGTGTAGAATTTTGGGTTTTATTTCGTAGCAGATTTTGTAGAAAGTAATTATAATATCCATAAGTACATTTAATTTAGTGCATAATAGCTGAAAAACATTTTTAGAATGATTATTTTTCCCCTTAGAAAGGGTCTCATATATGTCCATATTTCTGAATATTTTGGACCAAGGCCTAGTGCCGCCATCTTGAAAGTGTCATAGTTGGAATGTCATCAGGTGCATTGTTTAAAATTTAGAATTGTTCTTGTCCTTGAAGGCCACTGTAGCTTCTGTTGTTATTCTAAAGGGGTTGGGTTACCCAGGGAGCGTTGCATTCTAGAACTTTCTAGATGATGTCATATTACACACTGCACCTTTAATAAAAAAAATCTTATTCACATTAAAATGGTCTTCACACATTCATTCTACTAATAAAAACCAAAGTGACTGAACTCACAAACATATATATATTTTGTCTTGTTATACTTCAATAGCACACACACACACACACACACACACACACACACACACACACACACACACACACACACACACACACACACACACACACACACACACACACACACACACACACACACACACACACACACACACACACACACACACACACACACACACACACACACACACACACACACACACACACACACACACACACACACACACACACACACACACACACACACACAGTAGCCTACTTACCTGGATGAAAGCAGCGGACTTTGCGCCGAAGGCTCCATGCGGGTTGACATGTTGCCTTGTTGTTTTGGAGGTTTGGGTTTGGCGCCTTTTCTTCAGACGGACAGGGTGACGCCATTGTGCTTCTTCCGCAGCTTTTTAATGAGACGCACCTGATCCAGGGGGGCGAGGGGGGCGGGGCCGGGAGCGCTCACCTGCGATACTTCCGGTGTGACGTCGGGCGAAAGGATTAATTCATTAATTGTATATACTATATACCTGTGTTCCGAATCACATACTCTTTCTTTTTACCACACTACATACTAAAGTACAGAAGAGTTTTAGTCTTTTTACTACACTACATACTAAAGTACAGAAGAGTTTTAGTCTTTTTACTACACTACATACTAAAGTACAGAAGAGTTTTAGTCTTTTTACTACACTACATACTAAAGTACAGAAGA
>NW_027648480.1:12500-15000 GCF_949987685.1 Ammodytes marinus
GAGGCTCTGATTCTAAAAAGAAAAAAAAAATCCAATTCTCTGTTCTTATTGGCTGTTGGGACTGTCAACTGTTCAAATCTCTATCCCAACTTTCCATATACATTTACAGTATGTTGCAGTGAAATCAAACTATTTTTATTCCTTTTTTCAGAACAAGAAGCCAAACTGTTGGGACAGCAGACTGAGATTGAGAAACTGAAGGAAGGTATGTGTGTGTAAATAATCTCTCCGCCTCTAGAGGGCGTATATGATTCTAATAAATGCAGGTTGTTTTGGGGCTTTTAAAATATTTTCCTGAAAATATTTTCCGAATTAAAAAATCTTCTTAGTGATTAATAGAAGATGAACTACATACACTGGCCCGAATAAGAGTCACACACTCAAATATTTAGTCAGTTTTATTTATGCACAATAAACTTTTTTTGGCACATCAGGTTGCTAAACCTAGACCTGACCTTTAAAGGTCACATATTATGCTAAATGCACTTTTTAAATGTGTTCTAACATATCCATGGGTCCACGGTGTGCCTAGAGACTGCCAAAATATAAAAAAAAATAACAATCTCTCCTTTTCTCACTCTCCCCCTTTCTGAAACCCCCACCCCTCCCCCCCAATATACTCCAGTCAGAATTCTCCTCGTTTCTGACCTCACAAACTGGAAAGCCAGAAGCTTCCACTGTGCAGCCCACACCCCTATTTCTTATTGGTCCACGGCCCTGACAGACAGAGGGCGAGGCGTATCTGGCTTCGCTTCCGGACAGGGGGCGGGGGCAGCTCAAAGATTGTATATTTACGAGGGGAACTGCAGCTCTTTTTAAAAAATAGGCCATTGTGAGATTAGCTGAACATCAGCATAGTACAATAAATTATCTGAAAGTTTTTTTCAGCAAACAATTAAAGAAAAACGTATTAGGGACCACTAAGACCATATAATATGGTGTATAATAGAACCGAAAAGTGTATAATATGTGAGCTTTAAAGCCACACAGCTGTTTAGTAGGGTTGTAACAAACACATGTATTGGAACCGTTCAGCCCGTACCATACCGAACTGCACTGTTCCGCAATACGTAATTATGGCTTAAATAGTGTCAAGATGATGTAAACATGCCAAATGTTCAGGCTTGTTTTGGTTGCGGTGCAGAACATGCACTTTTATTTGAGAAGTATTTTATTTATTGGAGACCCTGGTTGTTTGCAGCAGTATTCTCTTTTCTATACTGAAACAGACCTATAAGGTGCAATTGTAGTTAAAGCTGGGGTGGAGGATTTGGGGAGAAAATGGCAGTTGGGATAGAGATTCAAATTCAAATACCTCAAACGCTCCACTTGTTCTCTTTGGTCCCTCCCCTATGGTCCCTCCCTGACACGCTCTACACCAGGGGTATTCAACTAAAATTCAAATAGGTCCAGTTAGAGAAAATGTCCTCAAGAAAAGGTCCGGAACATCATAATGTCTAACTTGCGTTGTGATTCAGTGTGATATATAGTGAAGTAGCCTAGTAGTTGTATCAACGTCTGCATGTAATTAACAACTGACTGTCAGATCAATATAGAAAGAACAATTCAAAAACATTTCAACAATATTTATTCTCACTTTTAAATAATTATAGATATATAATACTGAAGATATATGTATTATTTAAGTGACTCAACTGAAACTAATCTCTTCATAGAGAAGGGCTGCATTTAAAAATAAAATGGTGAAAATAAATATAATAATCTTAAAATAAAGATAAAATATATAATTCATTTTTGAAAAATTAAATAATTTTGAGAAATATTTTCAATGTATCATTTCTAAACTTCACTATACCTACTATGTTTGTTTAACATAGTAATCTCCCACTTTGTCTAATACTGGATTTTTATTTTGCAATTTTGAAAAGCTCTGAAAAAGTGACATGTCAGAAACTAAACCCCTGTAGGGGGGTCTGGGGGTTTCCCCCCCAGTAATTTTTTTTTTGTGTTTTTAGAATGTAATCGGAGCATTCTGGTGCATTCTGGGGAAAATAATAAAAGAAAAGGTCAACATTTAATATAGGCTAGTTAAGATGAATAGAAAAATTAACAAAACAACATAACTTGCTAGCAGCCAGATAACTGGACTGAGGGACGGATGACCACTAGCTTTCGCTAATGTTAGTGGGGGCTACTGCCAAATATCTTGCTAAAAAATTAACCTGTATTTATAAATTCTGCCATTACTAAGAATATGTAAAACTTAAAATGTAGATAATTGTAACTACATACAATTTTTTTTTTTAAATAATGTTTTTCCTGTTGCTGTTGTGGGCAGTAGATGCAGTGCTGCTGGCGATTGGTGATTATGTCAATCTTATGTCTGTGTCATTCACACATAGGTCTACATCAGGGTAATAGAGAGTCCACATGATTGCACCTTGACCGGTTTTCGCCAGTCATACAAAAGGGGAAAAAACCATAGATAGTAAATAATAGGAAAAAACTCAGCTGTTGATCGCTCGTTAACTCGCTCGCG
>NW_027648480.1:20000-57500 GCF_949987685.1 Ammodytes marinus
TCAAAGCGCTTTACAGTGTCACAGTGTTCCAGGTTCCATTCATTCACACCGGTGGTGGAAGCGTGTCCCCTCCGACCACCACCTCAAACATACAGCAGTCATACACATTCACACGAGGCAAGGTGGGTGAAGTGTCTTGCCCAAGGACACAACAACCATGACACAAGTGGCAGGGTGGGGATTGAACCGCCAACCCTCCGATCATTGGCCGACCCGCTCTACCACCTGAGACACAGTCGCACCCTTAAAACTTGTGGTTAGAATTATGCCAGGGTTCCACAATTAGTTTTGGCCAAATTTGGTCAAGCATGCCAGGCCGAAATGTTGATAAATGTTTTCGCCATTATTGCAACTATGTATGGTGCTCTGGGGCGGACGTAACCGGACGACGACAGTGCTGTGCATGCGCTGCTGAAGCCGTGATAGTAAACAGAGATGGATGCGGATATGTTGTTTGAGTTTGAGACGGCTTTGGCCTCAACCCTTTACGATTTGGAAGACGGCACTCAAATCTTTCATTAGCAAGAAAGAGGAATCTTCCTGTTTTGCCGACCGACCACGGCAAAAGTTTAATTTAACAGTTAATCCCGCTGTTCGCTAAACGAACGGGGCTTAATACGTCACCTTCTTCATTGCTCTGATTGGTCGTAGTGCTATCCAATCACGTGCAGTGGTATTTGAAATGCTCGAGTAGGAGCCGCCCCTTGAGTTGGGATGGTCTATTGATCTTGGCCAGGTAAAGTGAGACGAATGCTGTGGGGTAAAGTGAGACAGATTCTGTGCCCTCTTTTAATGAATGCATTGTATTTGAGGTAGCAATGAGACTAGTTTGAATAGAGACAAAAGACAATGCGGGCTGGAGGTGGGGGTTGATCGTTGAAGGGGTATCAGCAAGGGCATGGTTTGGCAGGTATGTATCTGGGGGACATAAGAGTGACCTTTAACTTCAATGGACTCTAAGTAATATGTCTTTATTAAATGAATGATCGAAATAAAACAAATGCAGAAAAATATTAATCAAAGACTAAAAAGATGGAAAAAGACAGCTGGGTCTAGTCCTGTTCTGAGTCCCAGGCTGTTCTAGCTGGAAAACAAACTGGAGGAAAAAGCAGCTAAACTGGAGGAACAGCAGACTGAGATTGAGAAGCTGAAGGAAGGTATTCTCTCCGCCTCTACAGGGCGTATATGATTCTAATAAATGCAGGTTGTTCTGGGGCTTTTAGAATACGTTCCTGAAATTATTTTCCTAATCAAAAAATCTTCTTAAAGTGATTGATAGACGATAGGCTGTGTATGAACACCAGATTGTCTTCTGTGCACACACTACGGACAGGTTTCAACAACAAGCGTTCTCCAGAATCACTGACTGCACCTTTAATGGAAGGTGGATGTGAAAGTGTTTTCTTTACATGATCACCGCAGCACAGTTGTTTTACTGTCATCTCTTTCATGTGGGAATTATCTGTGTATCTGTTCTCAAAATCTCAACTTCTAAAGCACTTACATCAACTAAACTTTCCATAATCATTCTCAGCACTATCCTGAAGGTTATTACAGAAGGATTTGTTCATATGTTGTTCATTGTCTGATTTATGAGACATTTTCTTTTTTTAAACATACAAAAAAAGGCATTTTTAAGACCTGTATATAGTAGTGTTTGACTTATAAACAAAAAAAAGTCTGTAACCCAAATCTTTTCTGTAAAAACTGGACACTAATATTCTGTAAAAAAAATGGAATTAAGATTTTAACTCTGGCTTCATCCAACATCTAGATTTTGTATTTATTTTTATTTTTTTACACATAGTTACACACACACACACACACACACACACACACACACACACACACACACACACACACACACACACACACACACACACACACACACACACACACACACACACACACACACACACTCACTCACAGACAGACCAATGAACAGATAGGAAAATAAGAATGTAGCCAGTCAGAAGAGGACACTACGGGGTGGGTGGAGTTTAATCTGGTTTGAAGACTTTAAAAGACTTGATGCTGTTTGATGTGAGCCAGAGAAACTCAGAAACACACACACAGACAGACACACTCACACACACACAGACACAGACACAGACACAGAGATGAAGACCCTTGCTGTGTTTGTGTTGTTGCTGGCATGCCGTGTCTCTGCGTTTCCACCTAAGGAGGAGTCCGACTCCTTGGCTAAACTGAGAGCAGACATGACGGCCCTACAATCTCTGACTCAAGGTAAGAATCACTAGTGAATAACTGGCCTCATGTTAGCAGATACCTGGACAGAAAAAAGCACATTTTAATTTTGATGTAATTGATTTCTTTCACCTTAGGCCATATTCCGTATAAATTATGTTGCAGTTAAATCAAACTATTTTTATTCCTTTTTTCAGAACAGGTCGAGGTGCAAACTCTTCAATTTAAATTTATTTGTATTACTGTTTTCAGAACAAGAAGCCAAAATGGACGGACAAGCAGCCAAACTGGGGGGACAAGCAGCCAAACTGGGGGGACAGCAGACTGAGATTGAGAAACTGAAGGAACAGCTGCAAGGTGTGTGTGTGTGTGTGTGTGTAAACATTCTCTCCGCCTCTAGAGGGCGTATGGTTCTAATGAATGCAGGTTGTTAGGTAAGGGTTAATGCCCGACGAGGTGTCCATGTATCATGGATTAATGGACACCGTGGAGGCGAGAACTGTCCGACGCGCAGCGGAAATATTTGAATTCGAATCTCTATCCCAACTGCCATTTTCTCCCCAAATCCTCCACCCCAGCTTTAACTACAATTGCACCTTATAGGTCTGTTTCAGTATAGAAAAGAGAATACTGCTGCAAACAACCAAGGTCTCCAATAAATAAAATACTTCTCAAATAAAAGTGCATTTATATATTACTTCGTGTCTTCACGAAGTAATATATAATATAATATAAATAATATATAAATTATATTTTGCTAATTAAAAAATCTTCTTAAAGTGATTGATATACGATAAACTACATACACTGCCCGGCCCGAAACACACACTCTCACTCACTCTGTCGCTCTCTCTCTCTCTCTCTCTCTCTCTGTTTTTCTCTGTCTCTCGCTCTCTCTCTCTCCCTCTCTGTCTCTCTGTCTCTCGCTCTCCCCCTTCCTCTCCCCCCTCTCTCTCTCTCTCTCTCTCTCTCTCTCTCTCACTCAAACTTTATCTGTGTTTTTTCTTCAGATCAGCAGACTGAGGCTGAGACGCTGAAGAAACAGCTGCAAGGTTTGTGGATTCACGTCTCCTCTTCTAACAAAAACCTGTTCAAACATTTTCACTGTGGATTTTCAGCAACTTCTTTTAAAGTCCCACGGTCGAGGTGCAAACTTTGGGGTGGTCGCACATGTCCCCCCCTGACATTAACACCAGTTATTTTAAGTCTGTCTTTATAACGTTTCTTGTTAAACCTTAGTGTATACTGTTTCCTTATCACCGGACCGCTGAGTCCCTCAGTGTCGTTTTGGGTTCGTCTCCACCGCCGTGCGTGAAGGCAGCATTATAACAGCTGAGGAAAGGAAAAAGGAAGCGGTCAAGAAAACCTTTTTGCTTTGCTTTATGCTGCTCTCACCTTTTTATCTCTCTCCCTTTTTATTAGCCCACACCTAGGCCTACACATGTTATGGTTAGACGCTGGTTGGACCCAAGAGCAGGCAGAGACAGTATTGGAAAAATAAAAAGGTTTATTGAATGAGGTGGAGAAGCTGGGGGTTAATGAGGAAGCCGGGGGGAAGTGCGAGGCAGGCGAGCTGGAGTGAGAGATCCGGGTAACTGCAGGCAGAGGAAACAAAGTTAGGATGAGATCGCAAAAAACACAACAGGAGACGAGAGAGAGAGAGCGAGGTAGACAAATACACTGTAGCCAGGTACGTATAATTACCGCTGGAGTGCGAGGAACGCTCTGGCACCGACTGCAGGGAAACCAGGAGTAGATAAAGGTGTGTTGATTGCAGATGCAGAACAGGTGTGGAACGGAGACGGACAGGGGGCGTGGCAGTAGGAGGAGGAGGAACACACACAGCAGCCAGCTGTGATCACCACAGAATCCCCCCCCTCAATGGACGCCTCTTGGCGGCCTAGGCTTGTCCGGGTGAGCCAGGTGAAAGTCCCGGATGAGAGAGGGGTCGAGGATAAGGCCCCGCGAAATCCAGGTCCTTTCTTCAGGACCATAGCCCTCCCAGTCGGCGAGGTATTGATACCCTCTGCCCCGGCGACGGATGTCGAGCAACCGCCGGACGGTGAAGGCAGGGTGATTGTCTACCAGACGGGGAGGAGGGGGGGTAACGGCCGGGGGGGAAAGAGGGCTTGTGGAGACTGGCTTCAGTTTGGAGACATGAAAAGTGGGATGGACACGTAGGGATGGGGGTAGCTTGAGTTTGACAGCAGAGGGATTGATAATAGCAATGATGGGGAAGGGGCCAACAAAACGAGGAGTGAGTTTCTTAGAGCCAGTCTGCAGGGGGAGATCCTTAGATGACAGCCATACCAGTTGCCCAACCTGGTAGGCAGGCGCGGGAGCCCTGTGGCGATCCGCAATGCGCCTGTTTTGCTCCGCAGAGCGCAGCAGAGCGGAGCGAGCGCCCTTCCACACCCTGCGACAGCGGCGGAGATGGTGCTGAACGGAGGGGACGGAGATGTCGTCCTCTTGAGAGGGAAACAAGGGTGGCTGATACCCCAGGGAACACTCAAAGGGGGACATGTTTGTAGCAGCACAGGACATAGAGTTATGGGCATACTCAATCCAGGGTAGATGGTCGCTCCAAGCAGAGGGGTTGCGTGCAGCCACGCAACGCAGTGCAGTACCGAGGTCCTGGTTAGCTCTTTCCGCCTGCCCATTTGTCTGCGGATGGTAACCGGATGACAGGCTGACCGTGGCCCCTAGCGCACGGCAGAAAGCTTTCCACACTTGGGACATGAATTGGGGACCCCGGTCAGAGACGAGGTCAGATGGAATCCCGTGGAGGCGAAAAACATGCTGCACCAGTAGCTGAGCAGTCTCGGTGGCAGTGGGGAGCTTAGGTAGGGCAATGAAGTGCACAGCTTTCGAAAATCTGTCCACAACGGTGAGTATGACAGTGTTGCCCTTTGAGGGAGGAAGACCAGTAACAAAATCAAGGCCAATATGAGACCAGGGCCGACTGGGCACAGGAAGGGGGCGTAGCAAACCAGCAGGAGGTTGATGGGAGGACTTGGCCCGAGCGCAAACCGTGCAGGCCAGCACGAATGCCCGGGTGTCAGCGTCCATCGCTGGCCACCAAAAATGCCTCTTCAATAATGACAGGGTGCGACCCACCCCAGGGTGACAGGCAAAGCGCGATGTGTGGCCCCACACCAGAACTTGAGAGCGCACCGCACTGGGAACAAAAAGGCGGTTAAGAGGGCCGTTGCCCGGGTCAGGGTCACTGGCTTGGGCCTCCCGGATGAGGGACTCTATCTCCCAGGTAACAGCAGCCACCCTGAGGCAGGAAGGAGAGAGGATAGTGTCAGGGAGGGCCGGTGTGTTCACAGTGTTGAACTGACGAGAGAGGGCGTCAGGCTTGACATTCCGGGACCCGGGACGGAAAGTGAGGGTGAAATTGAAACGTCCAAAAAACAAGGCCCACCGGGCCTGACGGGAATTAAGGCGCTTGGCCGTCTGAATGTAGGACAAATTCTTGTGGTCGGTCCAAACCACGAACGGCTGTTCTGACCCCTCAAGCCAGTGCCGCCATTCCTCCAACGCCAGTTTCACAGCCAGCAGCTCTCTGTTTCCCACATCATAGTTCCGCTCAGCAGGAACCAGCCGGCGAGAGAAAAAGGCGCAGGGGTGAATCTTCTCATCAGTGGCAGAGCGCTGGGACAGGACCGCCCCCACCCCAGTGTCCGATGCATCAACCTCCACAATGAACTGCCTGGAGGGGTCCGGTTGGATGAGAATGGGGGCAGACGAGAAAAGCCTTTTAAGCCCTGAGAAGGCAGCGTCCGCCTCAGGCGTCCAGGCAAAAGGGCGGGCAGGAGAGGTGAGATGGGTGAGAGGGGCTGCAACCCTGCTGTAATCCCGGATGAATCTCCGGTAAAAATTGGCAAACCCCAGAAACTGCTGCAGTTTCTTGCGGGAATCGGGGATGGGCCAGTCTGTCACTGCAATGACCTTCTCGGGGCAGGTCCTCACTTGCCCGCTCTCAATGATGAACCCCAGGAAGGATACAGAGGTGACACTGAACTCACACTTCTCGGCCTTCACATATAGCTTGTTCTCCAACAGCCTTTGAAGAACTTGCCGGACATGCTGGACGTGTTCCTTCTGGTTGCGGGAAAAAATCAGGATGTCGTCTAAATAGACAAAAACTGAGCGGTTGAGAAAATCCCGGAGGACGTCGTTAACCAGGTTCTGGAACACAGCAGGGGCATTAGTTAGGCCGAAAGGCATGACGAGATACTCAAAATGGCCGAGGGGGGTGTTAAAGGCCGTCTTCCACTCATCGCCTTCACGGATGCGAACCAGATGGTAGGCATTACGTAGGTCCAATTTGGAGAAGACTGTGGCGCCCTGCAGTGGCTCGAATGCGGAACTGATGAGGGGCAAAGCATACTTGTTCTTCACTGTAATGTTATTCAGCCCCCTGAAATCAATGCATGGTCGAAGTGACTTGTCCTTTTTGGCCACAAAAAAGAAACCTGCACCAACAGGAGAAGAGGAGGGTCTCATGAGGCCAGCCGAAAGAGAATCCTTAATGTACTTCTCCATGGCCTCCCTCTCAGGACGGGACAAGTTATAAAGGCGACTACTGGGCAAAGGAGCGCCGGGGAGGAGATCAATGGCACAGTCATAGGGGCGATGAGGAGGCAGGGTGAGCGCACGACACTTACTAAATACCTCTCCCAGGTCATGATAGATTTGGGGAACCAAGGAGAGGTCGGGAGGTTCCTTGGGCAAGGGAACATCTCCCACTGCCGGAGACAGGGCAGATTGTAAGCAGGTGGAATGACAAAAAGTGCTCCAACTCACCACTTTGCCAGAAGACCAGTCAAATTGGGGATTGTGCCGCTTGAGCCAGGGGTGCCCCAGCACCAGGGGAGTGAGGGGAGACAGGATGACATGAAACTGCAGTATCTCGTGGTGATTACCAGAAACAATTAACTCAAGGGGCTTAGTACGGTGAGTAATAAGGGCCAGGTGACGGCCGTCTAAGGCGTTAGCATTTAAGGGAGAGGGTAATTGTTCCAATTTAATGCCAACCTGAGACGCGAAGCCAGCATCAATGAAGTTCTCATCCGCTCCAGAATCCACCAGGGCTGACACAGGAAAGGGATGCCCGAGGGACAGGAGAGTGGCATCCAGCAGTGAGCGAGAACAGTGAGAATCGGGGACGGAGGGGGCGTGGCTCAGCAGGGCCCCGAGCCTCACTGCCGAGCCCTGTCTTTTGGCAGTGACGGACAGGTGGAGATGAGATGCCCCGGCAGCGCACAGTACAGACACACTCCGGTCTTAATCCGATGAAGCCGCTCTGCCTGGGTGAGACGTGTGCGACCCAGCTGCATGGGCTCCTCTTCAGTGACCGCACGCGTCACAGGGGCAGAGAGGGCAGTCTTAGGGAAGAGTGGGGAACAGGAAGCAGCGAAAGCCGGAGGCACGGAGCTGCCCGCCTTCTCCCTACGCCGCTCGCGTAGACGATTATCCAGCCGGATAGAGAGGGAAATCATTTCATCGAGAGTGTCAGCTTCCTCCCTAGTAGCCAGCTCATCTTTGATCGACTCACTGAGACCGGAAAGAAAAAGCCCACGTAGTGACTTGTCGTTCCAGCCCGACTTGGCGGCATAGGTCCTGAACTCAACAGAGAACTCAGCTACACTGCGGGAGCCCTGACGTAAAGAAATAAGCCGCTTGGCGGCGTCCCCTCCCTCTACTGGGTGATCAAAAACTTTCCTCATTTCCGCTACAAAAAGGTCAAAATTGTCATTAACTGGAGAACTACTGTCCCATAATGCTGAAGCCCACGCTAGTGCATTGCCCTTAAGTGACCCCATAATGTAAGCGATCTTAGATCTTTCAGTGGGGTAAGTGAGGGGCTGTTGACTGAAAACTAGGGAACATTGGATCAGAAAGGCTCTACACGTACCCATATCCCCAGCATAGCGCTCCGGCGCAGGAATGAAGGGCTCACGGGCTCGTGGCAGGTGTATCGGGAGAGTGGGAGCAGGCGGGGGTACCACAGGTAGTGGAGGCGCTATGGTGTGTGGGACCAGTATGTCCAATTGCTCACCCAACTGTGTGACTCGAGTAGCGAGATTCCTAAACGCTTCCATAGCGTCATGGAGGGCTTTGCTGTGCTCCGCCACCTTAGAGCCTTGGGCGGCGAGAGCTCCGCGGATACAGTCCATGTCCGCTGGGTCCATCTTGGCCAGAGCGTTCTGTTATGGTTAGACGCTGGTTGGACCCAAGAGCAGGCAGAGACAGTATTGGAAAAATAAAAAGGTTTATTGAATGAGGTGGAGAAGCTGGGGGTTAATGAGGAAGCCGGGGGGAAGTGCGAGGCAGGCGAGCTGGAGTGAGAGATCCGGGTAACTGCAGGCAGAGGAAACAAAGTTAGGATGAGATCGCAAAAAACACAACAGGAGACGAGAGAGAGAGAGCGAGGTAGACAAATACACTGTAGCCAGGTACGTATAATTACCGCTGGAGTGCGAGGAACGCTCTGGCACCGACTGCAGGGAAACCAGGAGTAGATAAAGGTGTGTTGATTGCAGATGCAGACCAGGTGTGGAACGGAGACGGACAGGGGGCGTGGCAGTAGGAGGAGGAGGAACACACACAGCAGCCAGCTGATCACCACAACACACACACACACTTTAACAGTAGCTGCCCGAGACTATGGAACATGTCTCCCCCTGACATTAACACCATCACAGACGCAGCCCAGTTTAAATCTAACCTGAAAACATATTTATTTAGAAAGGCTTCTAATACACAGTAGCACTGGGACATTTTCCTCCTGCTGTTGTGTAAACTTTTCTGACTTTACTGTATGTTACATTTGATTGTTTCCTTGATGTAAAGCAGTTTGGACCTGCTGGTTGCTGTAAAGGGCTTTATAAATAAATGTTGATTGATGGATAGATGATGAACTACAGAGAATAATGATGCCAGTGATGTGTTCACAGACAGCTGAATATATTTTCTCTCTCTCTCTCGCTCTCTCTCTCTCTCTCTCTCTCTCTCTCTCACACACTCACACACACAAACTTTATCTGTGTTGTTTTATTTCAGAACAAGCAGCGAATCAGCAGACTGAGGTTGATGAGCTGAAGAAACAGCTGCAAGGTTTGTGGATCTATCTATCTATCTATCTATCTATCTATCTATCTATCTATCTATCTATCTATCTATCTATCTATCTATCTATCTATCTATCTATCTATCTATCTATCTATCTATCTATCTATCTATCTATCTATCTATCTATCTATCTATCTATCTATCTATCTCTATTTTACATTTAAATTTAAATGTATTTGTATTCCTGTTTTCAGAACAAGAAGCCAAACTGGGGAGACAAGAAGCCAAACTGGAGGGACAGCAGACTGAGATTGAGAAGCTGAAGGAACAGCTGCAAGGTGTGTGTGTGTAAATATTCTCTCCGCCTCTAGAGGGCGTATGGTTCTAATGAATGCAGGTTGTTAGGTAAGGGTTAATGCCCGACGAGGTGTCCATGGATCAGGAGTTAATGGACACCGTGGAGGAGAACTGTCCGACGCGCAGTAATATAAATTATATTTTGCTAAAAATCTTCTTAAAGTGATTGATATACGATAAACTACATACACTGCCCGGCCCAAAACACACACTCTCACTCCCTCTCTCTCTGTCGCTCGCTCTCTCTCTCTCTCTCTGTTTCTCTCTCTCTCTCCCTCCCTCTCTGTCTCTCTCTCTCTGTCTCTCGCTCTCTCTGTCTCTCTCTCTATATCTCTCTCTCCCTCCATCTCTCTCCCTCCATCTCTCTCCCTGTCTCTCAAATTCAAAATGGGCTTTATTGGCATGAACGTTTTAAAAAAAAAACATTATTGCCAAAGCAAAGCATCAAATTACAAATAAAGATAACAGATAATACACAATATGAACAATAGGAACAACTGTGTGTGTGTGTGTTTGTGTGTGTGTGTGTGTGTGTGTCCCTCAGGTGGCAAGCCGAAATAAACTGTCCTGTGTTTTAATGTGTGTTTTTGGCCGAATTTGTTCAAATGTATTTAGCTAACATTTTTAAATTTGGGGCAGTGAAGGAGGAAGTGCTGCTCAGTCTCTACAGCAGCTTCTCCACACTACTGGCACAGCCGCTCCTCTTTGGGCAGCCATGTTTTCTTATATCTGCCTGTCTCGATGGCCAGGCTGTGAGCGCTCAGTCTGTACTTTGTCAACATCACTCTGTGTCTAATATCAGTCACTGTGGTCAGGTAGGGGGCCACAGTGTACTGTCTGTTTAGGGCCAGATAACACTGCATTTTGCTCTGTGTTTGTGTTTTAGTGTTCCAATGGGTGAGGTAGGTTTGTTTCTGATGTGTTATAATTTGGTTGAGTCTAATTGATTCTCTCTCTCTCGCTCTCTCTCTCTCTCTCTCTCTCTCTCTCTCTCACTCAGGTAAACAGGTGGCTTTCTCTGCCTCTCTGTGGGCTTCTGGCAATAACACCTTTGGACCCTTTAACCAACACACTCCTCTGGTCTACAAACACGTCGTCACCAACATTGGAAACGCCTACAACTCACAGACAGGTACCTGAACTAGACATTTCAGTTTTGGCAAATCCATAATTCAATTTCAAGCAATGGTTAACTTTGAGATATGTGTCTTTTTAGCCTCCATTACATTATTTCTCCTACACAACCATATTATTAACAGCCATCATTTCAACATTAGTTTTTTCAATACTCTGAAACAAAAATCTCAACTTCTAAAGCACTTACATGAACCAAACTTTCCATAATCATTCTTAGCACTATCCTGAATGTTATTACAGAAGGATTAGTTCATATGTTGTTCATTGTCTGATTTATGAGACTTTTACTTCTTACAAACATGCTGAAAAAGCATTTTTTATGAGCTGTATCTATTATTTTTATGATTTATAAAATGAAAAAGTCTGTATCCAAAATCTGTTCTGTAAAAACGTTGGAAACTAATACGTTGAAAAAATTAAAGATTTTAACTCTGGCTTCATCCAACATCTAGATTTTGGGTTTTAAAAAGAGATGCAAATTCATGAATAATTGATTTGATTTTTGCAAATTATTTCAAGAATTTCTCAAAAAAAATTAAAACTATTTTTTTTATGTCAGTAACCAGCTGACAAGGTTTCATGGTAATATCTATACGTTTCATTGTTTACCCTATTCACCTGCAGTGTCTCGCTTTAAAATGAAAAAAACGTTCCACAGGTGCCTTCACTGCGCCGCTGAAAGGAGCCTATCACTTTGAGTGGCACCTTTTTGGACGCGGAGTTTATATCGGCGCCTACTTGGTGAAGAACTCAGAGAAGATCTTCATTGCATATGAGCGCCAGTCGTCCGGTGGACAGTCTGCTTCTAACGGCGCCTCGCTGCTCCTGGAGGCTGGAGATGTCGTGTCTGTGCATCTGTATGGTGGTACAACAGTGTATGACAACGGCAATCACCTCACCACCTTCAGCGGCCATCTGCTTTTCACCATGTAACACACAAACATCTTCACCTACATGATGTTAACGCAGGTTTTGCTTTTCTTTAATAATTCACTTTGACTTATGCACTTTAAAGATCTTAATCTTGGCGCTCCTGTGGTATAGTGTGTAGAGTGCAGTTTAGACATGATCTGAATCACTGCAGCAAAGTCAAGTTAACTTCTCAGTTTCCTTCATATAAAAGCATATAAGTCATAAATGTTTAAATCTGCAACTGAATGAAGACACATTTCATGTCATGTAAATTGTCTGATTCCTTTGTCATTAAACATCACTGCAAAGCATCTCTGGACATTTCATTAATATTGTTGGTGTCATTTAAATATCAACAGATTGAAAACAAACGCTGAAAGTTGTTTCTGACAACAGAAGGTTTAATACCGATCAATTCAGGTGTGTGTGTGTGTGTGTATGTTTGTGTGCTTCATCCAACATCTAGATTTTTAATTTGCAGATTTTTAATTTGCATATTTAGTCAAACATTTCTGAAAAACCTTGTAATACAAAAAGTAATTGTTTAAATGTCAGTAATCAGCTGGCAAAGTTTAATAATGATATCTATAAGTTAAAGATGTTTCCCTATCCACCTGCAGTGTGTGTGTGTGTGTGTGTGTGTGTGTGTGTGTGTGTGTGTGTGTGTGTGTGTGTGTGTGTGTGTGTGTTGTTGGAAGTCATGCTGATATCATGACATCGACCCGTATATTTCCCCATTGCCTCAGTTAAAGTTTAAAACACACACACACACACACACACACACACACACACACACACACACACACACACACACACACACACACACATGAATGCCTCACCTTAATAATAATGGATTGGATTTATAAAGCACTTTTCTAGGCACTCAAAGCGCTTTACAGTGTCACAGTGTTCCAGGTTCCATTCATTCACACCGGTGGTGGAAGCGTGTCCCCTCCGACCACCACCTCAAACATACAGCAGTCATACACATTCACACGAGGCAAGGTGGGTGAAGTGTCTTGCCCAAGGACACAACAACCATGACACAAGTGGCAGGGTGGGGATTGAACCGCCAACCCTCCGATCATTGGCCGACCCGCTCTACCACCTGAGACACAGTCGCACCCTTAAAACTTGTGGTTAGAATTATGCCAGGGTTCCACAATTAGTTTTGGCCAAATTTGGTCAAGCATGCCAGGCCGAAATGTTGATAAATGTTTTCGCCATTATTGCAACTATGTATGGTGCTCTGGGGCGGACGTAACCGGACGACGACAGTGCTGTGCATGCGCTGCTGAAGCCGTGATAGTAAACAGAGATGGATGCGGATATGTTGTTTGAGTTTGAGACGGCTTTGGCCTCAACCCTTTACGATTTGGAAGACGGCACTCAAATCTTTCATTAGCAAGAAAGAGGAATCTTCCTGTTTTGCCGACCGACCACGGCAAAAGTTTAATTTAACAGTTAATCCCGCTGTTCGCTAAACGAACGGGGCTTAATACGTCACCTTCTTCATTGCTCTGATTGGTCGTAGTGCTATCCAATCACGTGCAGTGGTATTTGAAATGCTCGAGTAGGAGCCGCCCCTTGAGTTGGGATGGTCTATTGATCTTGGCCAGGTAAAGTGAGACGAATGCTGTGGGGTAAAGTGAGACAGATACTGTGCCCTCTTTTAATGAATCCATTATATTTGAGGTAGCAATGAGACTAGTTTGAATAGAGACAAAAGACAATGTGGGCTGGAGGTGGGGGTTGATCGTTGAAGTGGTATCAGCAAGGGCATGGTTTGGCAGGTATGTATCTGGGGGACAGAAGAGTGACCTTTAACTTCAATGGACTCTTAAGTAATATGTCTTTATTAAATGAATGATCCCAATAAAACAAATGCAGAAAAATATTAATCAAAGACTGAAAAGATGGAAAAAGACAGCTGGGTCTAGTCCTGTGTTCTGAGTCCCAGGCTGTTCTAGCTGGTTCTGATTGTCCTTTGCTCTGACCCCCAGACACTAGCTGGCTCTAAGGGTCCTGTGTTCTGACCCTCAGACTGTGTTTTAATCTAACTGGTTCTATTTGTCATTTGAATATTAATTAAAACATTATGAATTATATGTTGTATTTGATCAGAGTTACTTTCAAGTGTTTAGAAAAAATAAATGCCCCATGATTCTGTTACTAGTCCGACATTAGTTCTGGAATATTTGGATTTCAAGCTAGCTGTCAGGATTCTAACTGTTACAACATGTGTTGTTATGGTAGTTTCAGAGTGGAAAAAGTAAGTGGATCAGTTTACCCCCTTGATTTCTCTGTTCTGTCTCAGTTTACCCCACAGCTGGGATAAAGTAAGACACAAGACAAACAACAATCATATTTTCACTGCCCTTTGTCTTGAATAAATTCTGCTAATGCCCATTTCTAGGAAACATCCTGAATTAATGGAAAATGTGTAAATTTCACTGAACATCATTTTAGCTCGCTTAGAGGGGAACAAATGTAAAAAGTGTCTCACATTACCCCGTTCTCCCCTACCTGGACTGAAAAAAAGCACATTTAAATTTTTGATTGAATTGAATTCTTTCACCTTGGGATATTTTCCATATACATTTAAAGTATGTGGCAGTAAAAACAAACTATTTTTATTCCTTTTTTCAGAACAAGCAGCCAAACTGGAGGAACAAGCAGCCAAACTGGAGTGACAGCAGACTGAGATTGAGAAGCTGAAGGAAGGTATTCTCTCCGCCTCTAGAGGGCGTATATGATTCTAATAAATGCAGGTTGTTCTGGGGCTTTTAGAATACGTTCCTGAAATTATTTTCCTAATTAAAAAATCTTCTTAAAGTGATTGATAGACGATAGGCTGTGTGTGAACACCAGATTGTCTTCAGTGCACACACTACGGACAGGTTTCAACAACAAGCGTTCTCCAGAATCACTGACTGCACCTTTCATGGAAGGCGGATGTGAAAGTGTTTTATTTACATGATCACCGCAGCACAGTCGTTTTACTGTCATCTCTTTCATGTGGGAATTATCTGTGTATCTGTTCTCAAAATCGCAACTTCTAAAGCACTTACATCAACTAAACTTTACATAATCATTCTCAGCACTATTCTGAAGGTTATTACAGAAGGATTTGTTCATATGTTGTTCACTGTCTGATTTATGAGACATTTTCTTTTTAAGAAACATACAAAAAAAGGCATTTTTAAGACCTGTACATAGTAGTGTTTGACTTATAAACTAAAAAAAAGTCTGTAACCCAAATCTGTTCTGTAAAAACTAATATTCTGTAAAAAAAAATGGAATTAAGATTTTAACTCTGGCTTCATCCAACATCTAGATTTTTAGTTCTTTTTAAAATACAATGTTACACATAGTTACACACACACACACACACACACACACACACACACACACACACACACACACACACACACACACACACACACACACACACACACACACACACACACACACACACACACACACACACACACACACACACACACACACACACTCACTCACAGACAGACCAATGAACAGATAGGAAAATAAGAATGTAGCCAGTCAGAAGAGGACACTACGGGGTGGGTGGAGTTTAATATAGTTTTAAGACTGTATAAGACTTGATGCTGTTTGATGTGAGACAGAGAAACTCAGAAACACACTCACACACACAGACAAAGACACAGACACAGACACAGAGATGAAGACCCCTGCTGTGTTGGCTCTGTTGTTGCTGGCATGCCGTGTCTCTGCGTTTCCACCTAAGGAGGAGTCCGACTCCTTGGCTAAACTGAGAGCAGACATGACGGCCCTACAAACTCAGACTCAAGGTAAGAATCACTAGTGAATAACTGGCCTCATGTTCACAGATACCTGGACAGAAAAAAGCACATTTTAATTTTGATGTAATTGATTTCTTTCACCGTAGGCCATATTCCGTGTAAATTATGTTGCAGTTAAATCAAACATTTTTTATTCCTTTTTTCAGAACTGCACTGTACCGCAATACGTAATTATGGCTTAAATAGTGTCAAGATGATGTAAATACGCCAAATGTTCAGGCTTGTTTTGGTTGCGGTGCAGAACATGCACTTTTATTTGAGAAGTATTTTATTTATTGGAGACCTTGGTTGTTTGCAGCAGTATTCTCTTTTCTATACTGAAACAGACCTATAAGGTGCAATTGTAGTTAAAGCTGGGGTGGAGGATTTGGGGAGAAAATGGCAGTTGGGATAGAGATTCAAATTAAAATACCTCAAACGCTCCACTTGTTCTCTTTGGTCCCTCCCCTATGGTCCCTCCCTGACACGCTCTACAGGTGTGTGGAAATCATCACATCTGTGTCTCTTTCTCTCCCTCACTCCCCCCTCCGCCCTCTCTCTCCCCCCTCTCTTTCTCAAACTTTATCTGTGTTTTCTTTCAGATCAGCAGACTGAGGCTAAGACGCTGAAGAAACAGCTGCAAGGTTTGTGGATTCACGTCTCCTCCTCTAACAAAAACCTGTTTTTCAGCAACTTCTTTTAAAGTCCCACAGTCGAGGTACAAACTTTGGGGTGGTCGCACATGTCCCCACCTGACATTAACACCAGTTATTTTAAGTCTGTCTTTATAACGTTTCTTGTTAAACCTTAGTGTAGGCTACTGTTTCCTTATCACCGGACCGCTGAGTCACTCAGTGTTGTTTTGGGTTCGTCTCCACCGCCGTGCGTGAAGGCAGCATTATAACAGCTGAGGAAAGGAAAAAGGAAGCGGTCAAGAAAACCTTTTTGCTTTGCTTTATGTTGCTCTCACCTTTTTATCTCTCTCCCTTTTTATTAGCCCACACCTAGGCCTACACACACACACACACACACACACTTTAACAGTAGCTGCCCGAGACTATGGAACATGTCACCCCCTGACATTAACACCATCACAGACGCAGCCCAGTTTAAATCTAACCTGAAAACATATTAATTTAGAAAGACTTTTAATACACAGTAGCACTGTGACATTTTCCTCCTGCTGTTGTGTAAACTTTTCTGACTTTACTGTATGTTACATTTGATTGTTTCCTTGATGTAAAGCAGTTTGGACCTGCTGGTTGCTGTAAAGGGCTTTATAAATAAATGTTGATTGATGGATAGATGATGAACTACAGAGAATAATGATACCAGTGATGTGTTCACAGACAGCTGAATATATGTCTGTCTGTCTGTCTGTCTATCTGTCTGTCTGTCTGTCTGTCTGTCTGTCTGTCTGTCTGTCTGTCTGTCTGTCTGTCTGTCTGTCTGTCTGTCTGTCTCTCTCTCTCTCTCTCTCTCTCTCTCTGTCTCTGTCTCTCTCTCTCTCTCTCTCTCTCTCTCTCTCTCTCTCTCTCTCTCTCTCTCTCTCTCTCTCTCTCACACACAAACTTTATCTGTGTTGTTTTATTTCAGAACAAGCAGCGAATCAGCAGACTGAGGTTGATGAGCTGAAGAAACAGCTGCAAGGTTTGTGGATTAATCACATCTCCTCCTCTAACAAAAACATGTTCAAACATTTTCAACCAGAATATATTTTCATTACTAAAAACAAATCTTGATAAAGTGACAGCAGGTCACTGTGGTCATCAAAGCAACTTCTTTTAAAGTCCCACGGTCGAGGTTCAAACTTTGGGGTGATCGCACTTCAACAGTTGCTGCCCGAGACAATGGAACATGTCCCCCCCCCCCCCCTGACATTAACACCATCACAGACACAGCCCAGTTTAAATCTAACTGTGGTCATCCAAACAACTTCTTCTAAGGGCGCACTCACACCAGGTAAAGTTGCCCTGTACCGTACTCAAGTACGATTGCCCCCCCCCACTTCCCCGCTGGCCTGTGCTAACACAACACCTAAAGATCTGGTCCTGAGTACAGTTGCTCCTTCCCTACGTCAGCGTGCGCGTTTGGGATTTGGAGCATAAGCTACTTGTAGGCTAAACGATTGTTTTTGAATATTTTCATCCAAATATTCCACTTCCACCTCAGACCAACGAGAATCCCTCAGCAAGTGTTTTTAAATGTACGTTGTGCTTGAACGTAATGGGTCGCGGTGGACAGTCTCATATAAATTGTAGGGATGACTATTAAAATAACAGAGAGAAAGAAAATCAAGCACAATGTAAACGCTTTAGGAGCCCTTCAGCCTTAACAGTCTTCTTAACAATTATCACGCCGTTAATGTACATGCTGTTCTAATGTGCAGCGCGCTGTTTATTATTAGTATAACGGCCCGTCATCAGACACATGTAACGATGGTTTTTGCACATCGATTGCTCCGTTAAGTAATCCAAGTCAGAACTTTTTGTATGGGCAGAGAGCGTTATTTTAAGTCTGTCTTTATAACGTTTCTTGTTAAACCTTAGTGTATACTGTTTCCCTATCACCGGACCGCTGAGTCCCTCAGTGTCGTTTTGGGTTCGTCTCCACCGCCGTGCGTGAAGGCAGCATTATAACAGCTGAGGAAAGGAAAAAGGAAGCGGTCAAGAAAACCTTTTTGCTTTGCTTTATGCTGCTCTCACCTTTTTATCTCTCTCCCTTTTTATTAGCCCACACCTAGGCCTACACACACACACGCACTTTAACAGTTGCTGCCCGAGACAATGGAACATGTCTCCCCCTGACATTAACACCATCACAGACGCAGCCCAGTTTAAATCTAACCTGAAAACATATTTATTTAGAAAGGCTTTTAATACACAGTAGCACTGTGGCACTTTCCTCCTGCTGTTGTGTAAACTTTTATGACTTTACTGTATGTTACATTTGATTGTTTCCTTGATGTAAAGCAGTTTGGACCTGCTGGTTGCTGTAAAGGGCTTTATTAATAAATGTTAATTGATGGATAGATGATAAAGACACAGACAGCTGAATATATGTTCTCTCTCTCTCACACACAAACTTTATCTGTGTTTTATTTCAGAACAAGCAGCGAATCAGCAGACTGAGGTTGATGAGCTGAAGAAACAGCTGCAAGGTTTGTGTATCTATCTATCTATCTATCTATCTATCTATCTATCTATCTATCTATCTATCTATCTATCTATCTATCTATCTATCTATCTATCTATCTATCTATCTATCTATCTATCTATCTATCTATCTATCTATCTATCTATCTATCTATCTATCTATATATCTATCTATCTCTATTTTCAATTTAAATGTATTTGTATTCCTGTTTTCAGAACAAGAAGCCAAACTGGGGGGACAAGCAGCCAAACTGGGGGGACAAGCAGCCAAACTGGGGGGACAAGCAGCCAAACTGGAGGGACAAGCAGCCAAACTGGAGGGACAGCAGACTGAGATTGAGAAACTGAAGAAACGGCTGCAAGGTTTGTGGATCTATCTATCTATCTATCTATCTATCTATCTATCTATCTATCTATCTATCTATCTATCTATCTATCTATCTATCTATCTATCTATCTATCTATCTATCTATCTATCTATCTATCTATCTATCTATCTATCTATCTATCTATCTATCTATCTATCTGACAGACAGACACAGATGTTACACACAACTGATGCTGATTGCATGACTAGACCTTTTCATTTTCACACATTTTCTAGTTTTCACTTGTTTACATATATTTTTATAACTCAGTGTTGTTGCTGTGAACAGCTGATGAGAGAGTGATGTCAGAGGATTCTAAAGGATGACATCATGAGCGAGGCCTCCCATTGGCTCTGCCTTAATCTGCTATGATCTCTTTCTCTCTCTCAATTCAATTCAATGAGCTTTATTGGCATGACTATTGTTGCAAACAGTATTGCCAAAGCATTACAGATAATACAAATAATAACAAAAGAGAACAGTCAGAACAATAACAATTTCTATCACTCACTCCCTCTCGCTCTCGCTCTCTCTCTCTCTCTCTCTCTCTCTCTCTCTCTCTCTCTCTCTCTCTCTCTCTCTCTCACAAATATTACTAAAAGAACATCCGGACATAACAATACATAGATGGCTATGATAATATATACATTGATATGGTCGAGAATAATTACTTATTTACACATTAGATGTTATTGATTATCATGAATAAAACAAAAGTAAACAGTGAGACCTGGTATATTATTCCCTCATATTGTGGCAAGCCGAAATAAACTGTCCTGCGAGGACGGAGCTCTCTTTATGCTCTCCCATTGCTATTCTAAATTGCTCTTCAGGGGAGTTTATAAAATGTGGGTGTTTTTGGCCGAATTTGTTAAAATATATTTTGCGGACATTTTTAAATTTGGGGCAGTGAAGGAGGAAGTGCTGCTCAGTCTCTACAGCAGCTTCTCCACACTGCTGGCACAGCCGCTCCTCTTTGGGCAGCCATGTTTTTTTATATCTGCCTGTCTCGATGGCCTGGCTGTGAGCGCTCAGTCTGTACTTTGTCAACATCACTCTGTGTCTAATATCAGTCACTGTGGTCAGGTAGGGGGCCACAGTGTACTGTCTGTTTAGGGCCAGATACCACTGCATTTTGCTCTGTTTGTGTTTTAGTGTTCCAATGGGTGAGGTAGGTTTGTTTCTGATGTGTTATAATTTGGTTGAGTCTAATTGATTCTCTCTCTCTCTCTCTCTCTCTCTCTCTCTCTCTCTCTCTCTCTCAGGTAAACAGGTGGCTTTCTCTGCCTCTCTGCTGGCTTCTGGCAGTCAATTCTTTGGACCCTTTAGAAGAAACACTCCTCTGGTCTACAAACACGTCGTCACCAACATTGGAAACGCCTACAGCCCAGTCACAGGTACCTGAACTAGACATTTCAGTTTTGGCCGATGGCGAAAACAGTTGAATTTTCATTTAAGGAGATATACTGCAGGGAAAACCATAATTCAATTTCAATCAATGGTTAACTTTGAGATGTGTGTCTATTTAGCCTCTATTACAAAAAGGTGACCGGGCCTTCGCAGTAGCTGCCCCACGCTTGTGGAACCAACTGCCACCTGACATACGTGATGCCCCCTCCATTACTGCCTTTAAATCAAGGCTCAAAACCCATCTCTACACCCTGGCTTTCCCTCCCCATTAGCTATCTGACTTCTACACTACTGTATATGTTTGTGTGTGGAAGTCCGGGTTATATGTATTTTGTACTTTTATCTTTTCTATTGTTGTTGTTGTTATTTTACCTTCATGTTGGCCCATGTTGGCCTACTGAGTGCACTATGTACAGCACTTTGGTCAGTGAAAACTGTTATAAATGTGCTTTTATAAATACATTTTACTTACTTACATTACATTATTTCTCCTATACAACCATATTATTAACAGCCATCATTTCAACATTAGTTTTTTCAATACTCTGAAACAAAAATCTCAACTTCAAACTTTCCATAATCATTCTCAGCACTATTCTGAAGGTTATTAGAGAAGGATTAGTTCATATGTTGTTCATTGTCAGATGTATGAGACGTTTCCTTCTTACAAACATGCTGAAAAAGCATACAAGTCTGTATCCAAAATCTGTTCTGTAAAAACTTTGGAAACTAATCTGTTGAAAGAATGAAATACAGATTTAACTATGGGATTTAAAAGAGATGCTAATTTACAAATAATTGATTTAAACAAATATAATGAATAAAATTATTTCAGACATTTCTCAGAAAAATTTAACACATTATTTTCACGTCAGTAACCAACTGGCAAGGTTTCATGGTAATATCTATACGTTTCATTGTTTACCCTATTCACCTGCAGTGTCTCGCTTTAAAATGAAACTTTCCACAGGTGCCTTCACTGCGCCGCTGAAAGGAGCCTATCACTTTGAGTGGCACATTTATGGAAACAGAGATGATGAAACCGGCGCTGTGTTGGTGAAGAACTCAGAGAACATCTTCGCTGCATATGAGTGGCAGCCGTCCGGTGGACAGTCTGCTTCTAACGGCGCCTCGCTGCTCCTGGAGGCTGGAGATGTCGTGTCTGTGCTTCTGTGGAGTGGCAAAAGAGTGTGGGACGACACCACTCACCGCACCACCTTCAGTGGGCATCTGATTTTCACCATGTAACACACAAACACCTTCACCTACATGATGTTAATGCAGGTTTTGCTTTTCTTTAATAATTTTTGCATTTAAAAGATCATAATCTTAATCACTGCAGCAAACTCAAGTTAACTTCTCAGTTTCCTTCATATAAAAGCATAAAGTCATAAATGTTCAAATCTGCAACTGAATGAAGACAAATTTCATGTCATGTAATTTGTCTGATTCCTTTGTCATTAAACATCACTGCAAAGCATCTCTGGACGTTTCATTAATATTGTTGGTTCATTTAAATATCAACAGTTTTGAAAGCAACAACAAACAATTGCATAGTAGTCTCACTAACCAATTAACACTATGGGTAAGCAGCTAGCGCTTAGCATGTAGCTAGAAACACTTTGAGCCCAAAAGTTTAGTGAGACATTGGAAAACCTTCATATGACCCTGTTTGTTTTTTTAAGTAAAGGTTTCTGAACTAAAACAGCATTTATAGTCTCTTTTCTCTTCACAGTAGCTAGCTAACAACACATTAGCATTGGCACGTTCAACACTCACCGGAGATTTAAGGTTATAAATAGCCTCGTTTGAGTAGGAGCCGTCTTGCTCAGACCTGTGCAATTATGACGCGCGTCTTGCTGAGCGCAGAGCATAATTGCGCGGGTCTGAGCAAGACAACGTGGGATGCACACGTAGGGTGAATTCGGGTAATGTGGGACGATTTTCGCAATTTTGACTTCAGCGACCTATTGCGATATCTATCCAACACATAATCTCAACATATTATACATTTCTGAAATCTGTAAAATGTTTTCTACAACACCAGAAGAATTTTTTTTAGATATGATACCAAGAAGAGACATGCCACAACTATTAGAGTTCTTTGTGACAAATTAAATATTCGGCCTAAATTTGATGATCTGGGACAGGTGACGTTGTAATCTGGGACAGTTGTATTAGCCTTTAAAAAAAAGCCTAAATCACCGTATTTTCTGCAATTTAGCCTCACTATCAACAAGTCCTATACAAGCAGTGTGGAAAAATGACAAAAAGAAAGCTGAATAAGTCAAATACATTGTACACTTGATGAATTGATCTACCATATGCAATTATTCAAAACATTGTCTTTCAGTCGTAGTCTCTTTTCCTGACATTGTGGGGCCATTCTATTCTGTAGGCCTAATGCATTGAATTTTGCACATTATAGGTCATATATTTTTATATATTTTATGAGATAGGCTATTGTACTTTGCATTAGTAGTTAAGCACTGTAAATGCATATTTTTCCAATTTGGATCATTTAAATGACTGTCCCAGATTACCCAAACCATGCTGTCCCAGATTATCAATCATATTTGATAATCTGGGACGACAACAAAATGATTGAAAAAAATTAATCTAAAACACATTTTCAAAATATTATTGCATATGTTGTTGCTTGAACATATCACAAACATAATTATGTAAAAAAATAGGAACATTTGTTGCTTATTACAGGTTTATATCCTTAGCATTACATTCATCAGAATCCTATGTCACTGACCTATTCTTGCAAATCCAAGTGGAGCGTCTGTTTGATCAATGCCCCACCCCTTCCTGTGACATCGATCTTATCATGTCATATCATTTCAGTCACATGACATCCATGCTAAACCAATAGTAAAAGTCTTGTGAAAAAAAATTGTATATGAAGGGAAATAAACACACTTAAGCTTAGGTGTCCCAGATTACCCAATGTCCCACATTACCCGAATTCACCCATTTTCTGCCACTGTAATTACACAGTGTCAAGCGCCCTCTACTGGAGAACACATGCAATTACATGTTTAAATACCACACAAGGGGTTAGTAGCCCTATATATACTATCTATGTAGTAGCCCTATATTCCATATGGGTCACATGACATTAACGTTAAATAACACAGCTTAGGTTTAGTAGCCTCTTTTCTGTTACAGAAACCGTGGACTCCATTTCCTCAAAGGCTGGAGAACACAAAACTTCAACACAATGAAATAAATGCAATGTAACAGAACAAATATCACCACACAACGTACTACTGTGCACAAATTAAAAGCAGGGAAGTCTGGGGACTGGAACACACCCTGCGTTCCAAGTCACACACTTTTTCTTTTAACTGCACTACATACTAAAGTACAGAAGAGTTTTAGGGCCATGGGAGTGAAAAATATTTTTTTTTCATTATGTCGAGAAATGTCAAGAATAAAGACGAATGCTGCAAAATGCAATTGGAGTTAGTGGGGCATCTAGGTATTTTTGGCATACTGCAATTGACATGCATGTATTGGGACATCCTAAATCTTTTTCTGGCATACTAAATAGTATGAAAGTATGGATATTGGAATGCAGGGCCAGTCTTTCTCTGATCAGATGGTTTACATGTAACAGCATCGTTTCACCAGCAGGGGGAGCCCACTCTCTGTGTCTCTGTGGAAGTGCATTTTTTTATTCAACTTTATTGATATAAAAAATCACTTTTTCACATTGTAGATAGATAGATAGATAGATAGATAGATAGATAGATAGATAGATAGATAGATAGATAGATAGATAGATAGATACACACGCGCTGCACACAGTAGCACAAGCACACACACACACACACACACACACACACACACACACACACACACACACACACACACACACGCTGCACACAGTAGCACAAGCACACACACACACACACACAAGCTGCACACAGTAGCACAAGCACACACACACACACACACACACACACACACACACACACACACAAGCTGCACACAGTAGCACAAGCACACACACACACACACACACACACACACACACACACACACTCACACACAAGCTGGATCTCGATTCAGGGGTTGCAGCCTACGTGGCTGAATTTGAAGACCGATTGCGTCATAGCGGCGCGCAAAGGCTTGTTCCATTTGGAAGGCTGCTTCATATGCGGCCGAGAAATGCAGCCTTCGTTTCACGGTTTTGAAGGCTGCATCAGATGTATCCTTCGCGGCCCAACATATCCCAAGATTCATTGCGTTTTTTCCAGAGATGGCATAAAATAAAATAAAAAATAACAAAACAGCAACGTGTTGCTCCATCTTCTTAACTTTTATCTTCCTTTCTTTTTTCTTGTACTTTTTTTTCTTTTCGTCTGGTGTAACTGTGTGTGTGTGTGTGTGTGTGTGTGTGTCTGTCTGTCTATGACTGTCTGTCTGTCTGTCTGTGTGTGTATGTGTGTGCGTCTGTCTGTCACTGTGTGTATGTCTGTCTGTCTGTCTGTGTGTGTGGGCGTTTATGTGTATATGTAACTCCTTGTGTGTGTATATTAAACTATTACTGTCTGTCTGTCTGTCTGTCTGTGTAGAGAGAGAGGGAGGGAGAGAGAGAGAGGGAGGAAGGGAGAGAGAGACAGAGAGGGAGGGAGAGAGAGAGAGAGGGAGGAAGGGAGAGAGAGGAAGGGAGAGAGAGAGACAGAGGGAGAGAGAGAGAGGAAGGGAGAGAGAGAGAGACAGAGGGAGAGAGAGAGAGAGACAGAGAGGGAGAGAAACAGAGGGAGAGGGATGAGAGAGAGGGAGAGAGGGAGAGAGACAGAGAGACAGAGAGAGAGAGCAGCAGTTGGGTAAACATGTATTTAACAGTAAATAAATGTCTCATGATCAAACATGAACCAGGACAGTAAATAAAAAGGTTTGTTTTGATTCCTGTTGCTAGGGTGAACTTTTGGACCGGCGGTAAGAATGAGGCCACACACACACACACACACACACACACACACACACACACACACACACACACACACACACACACACACACACACACACACACTGTGTCTGACAGGCAGGCAGACAGACAGACAGGCAGGCAGACAGACAGGCAGGCAGACATACAGACCAATGAACAGATAATAATAATAATAATAATAATGGATTGGATTTATCTATCTCTTTTCTAGTCACTCAAAGCTCTTTACAGGGTTCCAGGTTCCATTCATTCACACAGTCATACTGGTGGTGGTAAACTACCATAGTAGCCACAGCTGCCCTGGGGCAGACTGACGGAAGCGTGGCTGCCATTCAGCGCCTACGGCCCCTCAGACCACCACCTCAAACATACAGCAGTCATACACATTCACACAAATAGGAAAATAATAATGTAATAATTTGTGTGTGTGTGTGTGTGTGTGTGTGTGTGTGTGTGTGTGTGTGTGTGTGTGTGTGTGTGTGTGTGTGTGTGTGTGTGTGTGTGTGTGTGTGTGTGTGTGTGTTATTCTTGTGTCAGGGAACACAGCATGAGAAATGAAATCATAAACTACTTCATTCACCAAATGCACCGAGTATTTTAATTTTGACTTTATTTATCCTCAAGTGATCCTCATTTTGCAATAATGTCCATCGGTCAGTTCCCGGATGATGTTGCAGCAGTCGAGTAAACATCAAATAGAAATCTTTCATGACCAAACATGACCAAGGACAGTGAACAAATAAACTTGTTTTGATTCTCGTTGCTAGATGATGAACGTTTGGACCGGAGGTAAAAATGAGGCCAAAACAACGGTCTGACTAACACATTTGACTTGTTTGATATGCGCACACACACACACACACACACAAACACACACACACACACACACACACACACACACACACACACACACACACACACACACACACACACACACACACACACACACACACACAGACAGACCAATGACCAGATAGCAAAATAAGAATGTAGCCAGTCAGAAGAGGACACTACGGGGTGGGTGGAGTTTAATGTAGTTTGAAGACTATAAGATTTGATGCTGTTTGATGTGAGCCAGAGAAACTCAGAAACACACACACAGACAGACACACACACAGACACACACACAGACAGACACACAGACACACAGACACAGACACACTCACACTCACACACAGACAGAGACAGACAGACACACTCACACACACAGACACACACACACACACACAGAGATGAAGACCCCTGCTGTGTTTGTGTTGCTGCTGGCTTGCTGTGTCTCTGCAGATCCACTGGCTGAAGTGCTGAAAGAGGTGTTCAAACTGAGAGCAGACCTGACGGCCCTACAATCTCTGACTCAAGGTAAGAATCACTAGTGAATAACTGGCCTCATGTTCACAGATACCTGGACTGAAAAAAACTAATTTACATTTTTGATTTAAAGCTGGGGTATGTGATTTCTGACTGGTCAGAATTAACATGAGCTGTACAATTTGACTAATCAGAGCGAGGCTCTGATTCTAAAAAGAAAAAAAAAATCCAATTCTCTGTTCTTATTGGCTGTTGGGACTGTCAACTGTTCAAATCTCTATCCCAACTTTCCATATACATTTACAGTATGTTGCAGTGAAATCAAACTATTTTTATTCCTTTTTTCAGAACAAGAAGCCAAACTGTTGGGACAGCAGACTGAGATTGAGAAACTGAAGGAAGGTATGTGTGTGTAAATATTCTCTCCGCCTCTACAGGGCGTATATGATTCTAATGAATGCAGGTTGTTTTGGGGCTTTTAAAATATTTTCCTGAAAATATTTTCCGAATTAAAAAATCTTCTTAGTGATTAATAGAAGATGAACTACATACACTGGCCCGAATAAGAGTCACACACTCAAATATTTAGTCAGTTTTATTTATGCACGATAAACTTTTTTTGGCACATCAGGTTGCTAAACCTAGACCTGACCTTTAAAGGTCACATATTATGCTAAATGCACTTTTTAAATGTGTTCTAACATATCCATGGGTCCACGGTGTGCCTAGAGACTGCCAAAATATAAAAAAAAATAACAATCTCTCCTTTTCTCACTCTCCCCCTTTCTGAAACCCCCACCCCTCCCCCCCAATATACTCCAGTCAGAATTCTCCTCGTTTCTGACCTCACAAACTGGAAAGCCAGAAGCTTCCACTGTGCAGCCCACACCCCTATTTCTTATTGGTCCACGGCCCTGACAGACAGAGGGCGAGGCGTATCTGGCTTCGCTTCCGGACAGGGGGCGGGGGCAGCTCAAAGATTGTATATTTACGAGGGGAACTGCAGCTCTTTTTAAAAAATAGGCCATTGTGAGATTAGCTGAACATCAGCATAGTACAATAAATTATCTGAAAGTTTTTTTCAGCAAACAATTAAAGAAAAACGTATTAGGGACCACTAAGACCATATAATATGGTGTATAATAGAACCGAAAAGTGTATAATATGTGAGCTTTAAAGCCACACAGCTGTTTAGTCGGGTTGTAACAAACACATGTATTGGAACCGTTCAGCCCGTACCATACCGAACTGCACTGTTCCGCAATACGTAATTATGGCTTAAATAGTGTCAAGATGATGTAAATACGCCAAATGTTCAGGCTTGTTTTGGTTGCGGTGCAGAACATGCACTTTTATTTGAGAAGTATTTTATTTATTGGAGACCTTGGTTGTTTGCAGCAGTATTCTCTTTCCTATACTGAAACAGACCTATAAGGTGCAATTGTAGTTAAAGCTGGGGTGGAGGATTTGGGGAGAAAATGGCAGTTGGGATAGAGATTCAAATTCAAATACCTCAAACGCTCCACTTGTTCTCTTTGGTCCCTCCCCTATGGTCCCTCCCTGACACGCTCTACACCAACAAAGTCGTGCCAAAGTGAATGGACAGTCCCAACAGCCAATAAGAACAGAGAATCGGAGCCTCGCTCTGATTGGTCAAAGTGTACAGCTCATGTTAACTTTGACCAATCAGAAACCATGTACCCCAGCTTTAATGCTCCACACAGTTTTTTTTTGCATTTTTCCTGAGAACCGAACCGTAACTTCAAAACCGAGGTACGTACCGAACCGTGACTTATGTGTACCGTTACACCCCTTGTGTTTGGTACCAATCCCTTAAGTTCTCTTGGCATTAGACATGTGGAAATGCTCCTGCTGTCACTATTAGACATAGTGTGAAGATCTTTACCCTCTTACCTTTTTGCTTAGTTCATTCTAGGTGGTGTTTTTCTTTTGCCGGGCAGTGTACAGTTCACAGACATGTGTATATACTTCCATTGCTCTCTCGCTCCCTCTCTATCTCTCTCTGTCTCCCTCTCTCTCTCTTTCTCTCTCCCTGTCTCTCTCGCTCTTTCTCTCTCCCTGTCTCTCTCTCTCGCTCCCTCTCTCTACCGCTCTCTGTCTCTCTCTCGCTCCCTCTCTCTGTCTCTCTCTCTCTCTGTCTCCCTCTCTCTCTCTGTCTCTCTCCCTCTCTGTCTCTCCCTGTCTCTCTGTCTCCCTCTCTCTCTATGTCTCTCTCCCTCTCTGTCTCTCTCTCTCTCTGTCTCTCTCCCTCCCTGTCTCTCTCTCTCTCTGTCTCTCTCTCTCTCTCTCATTCACTCTCTCTCTCTCTCTGTCTCTCCCTCTCTCTCTCTCTTTCTCTCTGTCTCTCTCTTTCTCTCTGTGTCTCTCTCTCTCTCTGTCTCTCTCTCTCTCTCTCTCTCTCTCTCTCTCTCTCTCTCTCTCTCTCTCTCTCTCTCTCTCAGGTAAACAGGTGGCTTTCTCTGCCTCTCTGGTGGTTACTAGCTCTGGTCAAACCTTTGGACCCTTTGACCAACACACTCCTCTGGTCTTCAAACACGTCGTCACCAACATTGGAAACGCCTACAGCCCAGTCACAGGTACCTGGACTAGACATTTAACTTTAGTCTATGTGTCAAACAGTTGATTCTACATATAAAATGACATAAACAAACGTTCCACAGGTAACTTCACTGCGCCGCTGAAAGGAGCCTATCACTTTGAGTGGCACGTCTTTGGAAACGAAGGTGTTACTACCGGCGCTGTGTTGATGAAGAACTCAGAGAAGATCTTCATTGCATATGAGCGCCAGCCGTCCGATGGTGGACAGTCTGCTTCTAACGGCGCCTCGCTGCTTCTGGAGGCTGGAGATGTCGTGTCTGTGCGTCTGTGGGGCAGCAATACAGTGTATGACGATCACAATCACCTCACCACCTTCAGCGGCCATCTGCTTTTCACCATGTAACACACAAACATCTTCACCTACATGATGTTAACGCAGGTTTTGCTTTTCTTTAATAATTCACTTTGACTTATGCACTTTAAAGATCTTAATCTTGGCGCTCCTGTGGTATAGTGTGTAGAACGCGTTTTAGACATGATCTGAATCACTGCAGCAAAGTCAAGTTAACTTCTCAGTTTCCTTCATATAAAAGCATATAAGTCATAAATGTTTAAATCTGCAACTGAATGAAGACAAATGTCATGTCATGTAAATTGTCTGATTCCTTTGTCATTAAACTTCACTGCAAAGCATCTCTGGACATTTCATTAATATTGTTGGTGTCATTTAAATATCAACAGATTGAAAACAAACGCTGAAAGTTGTTTCTGACAACAGAAGGTTTAATACCGATCAATTCAGGTGTGTGTGTGTGTGTGTATGTTTGTGTGCTTCATCCAACATCTAGATTTTTAATTTGCAGATTTTTAATTTGCATATTTAGTCAAACATTTCTGAAAAACCTTGTAATACAAAAAGTAATTGTTTAAATGTCAGTAATCAGCTGGCAAAGTTTAATAATGATATCTATAAGTTAAAGATGTTTCCCTATCAATCTGCAGTGTGTGTGTGTGTTGTTGGAAGTCATGCTGATATCATGCCATCGACCCGTATATTTCCCCATTGCCTCAGTTAAAGTTTAAAACACACACACACACACACACACACACACACACACACACACACATGAATGCCTCACCTTAATAATAATGGATTGGATTTATAAAGCACTTTTCTAGGCACTCAAAGCGCTTTACAGTGTCACAGTGTTCCAGGTTCCATTCATTCACACCGGTGGTGGAAGCGTGTCCCCTCCGACCACCACCTCAAACATACAGCAGTCATACACATTCACACGAGGCAAGGTGTGTGAAGTGTCTTGCCCAAGGACACAACAACCATGACACAAGTGGCAGGGTGGGGATTGAACCGCCAACCCTCCGATCATTGGCCGACCCGCTCTACCACCTGAGACACAGTCGCACCCTTAAAACTTGTGGTTAGAATTATGCCAGGGTTCCACAATTAGTTTTGGCCAAATTTGGTCAAGCATGCCAGGCCGAAATGTTGATAAATGTTTTCGCCATTATTGCAACTATGTATGGTGCTCTGGGGCGGACGTAACCGGATGACGACAGTGCTGTGCATGCGCTGCCGAAGCCATGATAGTAAAGAGAGATGGATGCGGATATGTTGTTTGAGTTTGAGACGGCTATGGCCTCGACCCTTTACGATTTGGAAGACGGCACTCAAATCTTTCATTAGCAAGAAAGAGGAATCTTCTTGTTTTGCCGACCGACCACGGCAAAAGTTTAATTTAACAGTTAATCCCGCTGTTCGCTAAACGAACGGGGCTTAATACGTCACCTTCTTCATTGCTCTGATTGGTCGTAGTGCTATCCAATCACGTGCAGTGGTATTTGAAATGCTCGAGTAGGAGCCGCCCCTTGAGTTGGGATGGTCTATTGATCTTGGCCAGGTAAAGTGAGACGAATGCTGTGGGGTAAAGTGAGACAGATACTGTGCCCTCTTTTAATGAATCCATTGTATTTGAGGTAGCAATGAGACTAGTTTGAATAGAGACAAAAGACAATGCGGGCTGGAGGTGGGGGTTGAATGCTTATAGGGGTATCAGCAAGGGCATGGTTTGGCAGGTATGTATCTGGGAGACAGAAGAGTGACCTTTAACTTCAATGGACTCTAAGTAATATGTCTTTATTAAATGAATGATCGAAATAAAACAAATGCAGAAAAATATTAATCAAAGACTAAAAAGATGGAAAAAGACAGCTGGGTCTAGTCCTGTGTTCTGAGTCCCAGGCTGTTCTAGCTGATTCTGATTGTTCTTTGCTCTGACCCCCAGACACTAGCTGGCTCTAAGGGTCCTGTGTTCTGACCCCCAGACTGTGTTTTAATCTAACTGGTTCTATCTGTCATTTGAATATTAATTAAAACATTATGAATTATATGTTGTATTTGATCCACAGCTGGGGTAAAGTGAGACACAAGACAAACAACAATCGTATTTTCACTGCCCTTTGTCTTGAATAAATTCTGCTAATGCCCATTTCTAGGAAACATCCTGAATTAATGGAAAATGTGTAAATTTCACTGAACATCATTTTAGCTCGCTTAGAGGGGAACAAATGTAAAAAGTGTCTCACATTACCCCGTTCTCCCCTACCTGGACTGAAAAAAAGCACATTTAAATTTTTGATTGAATTGAATTCTTTCACCTTGGGATATTTTCCATATACATTTAAAGTATGTGGCAGTAAAAACAAACTATTTTTATTCCTTTTTTCAGAACAAGCAGCCAAACTGGAGGAACAAGCAGCCAAACTGGAGTGACAGCAGACTGAGATTGAGAAGCTGAAGGAAGGTATTCTCTCCGCCTCTAGAGGGCGTATATGATTCTAATAAATGCAGGCTGTTCTGGGGCTTTTAGAATACGTTCCTGAAATTATTTTCCTAATTAAAAAATCTTCTTAAAGTGATTGATAGACGATAGGCTGTGTGTGAACACCAGATTGTCTTCAGTGCACACACTACGGACAGGTTTCAACAACAAGCGTTCTCCAGAATCACTGACTGCACCTTTCATGGAAGGCGGATGTGAAAGTGTTTTATTTACATGATCACCGCAGCACAGTCGTTTTACTGTCATCTCTTTCATGTGGGAATTATCTGTGTATCTGTTCTCAAAATCGCAACTTCTAAAGCACTTACATCAACTAAACTTTACATAATCATTCTCAGCACTATTCTGAAGGTTATTACAGAAGGATTTGTTCATATGTTGTTCATTGTCTGATTTATGAGACATTTTCTTTTTAAGAAACATACAAAAAAAGGCATTTTTAAGACCTGTACATAGTAGTGTTTGACTTATAAACTAAAAAAAAGTCTGTAACCCAAATCTGTTCTGTAAAAACTGGACACTAATATTCTGTAACAAAAAAATGGAATTAAGATTTTAACTCTGGCTTCATCCAACATCTAGATTTTTAGTTCTTTTTAAAATACAATGTTACACATAGTTACACACACACACACACACACACACACACACACACACACACACACACACACACACACACACACACACACACACACACACACACACACACACACACACACACACACACACACACACACACACTCACTCACAGACAGACCAATGAACAGATAGGAAAATAAGAATGTAGCCAGTCAGAAGAGGACACTACGGGGTGGGTGGAGTTTAATATAGTTTTAAGACTGTATAAGACTTGATGCTGTTTGATGTGAGACAGAGAAACTCAGAAACACACTCACACACACAGACAAAGACACAGACACAGACACAGAGATGAAGACCCCTGCTGTGTTGGCTCTGTTGTTGCTGGCATGCCGTGTCTCTGCGTTTCCACCTAAGGAGGAGTCCGACTCCTTGGCTAAACTGAGAGCAGACATGACGGCCCTACAAACTCAGACTCAAGGTAAGAATCACTAGTGAATAACTGGCCTCATGTTCACAGATACCTGGACAGAAAAAAGCACATTTTAATTTTGATGTAATTGATTTCTTTCACCGTAGGCCATATTCCGTGTAAATTATGTTGCAGTTAAATCAAACATTTTTTATTCCTTTTTTCAGAACTGCACTGTACCGCAATACGTAATTATGGCTTAAATAGTGTCAAGATGATGTAAATACGCCAAATGTTCAGGCTTGTTTTGGTTGCGGTGCAGAACATGCACTTTTATTTGAGAAGTATTTTATTTATTGGAGACCTTGGTTGTTTGCAGCAGTATTCTCTTTTCTATACTGAAACAGACCTATAAGGTGCAATTGTAGTTAAAGCTGGGGTGGAGGATTTGGGGAGAAAATGGCAGTTGGGATAGAGATTCAAATTAAAATACCTCAAACGCTCCACTTGTTCTCTTTGGTCCCTCCCCTATGGTCCCTCCCTGACACGCTCTACAGGTGTGTGGAAATCATCACATCTGTGTCTCTTTCTCTCCCTCACTCCCCCCTCCGCCCTCTCTCTCCCCCCTCTCTTTCTCAAACTTTATCTGTGTTTTCTTTCAGATCAGCAGACTGAGGCTAAGACGCTGAAGAAACAGCTGCAAGGTTTGTGGATTCACGTCTCCTCCTCTAACAAAAACCTGTTTTTCAGCAACTTCTTTTAAAGTCCCACAGTCGAGGTACAAACTTTGGGGTGGTCGCACATGTCCCCACCTGACATTAACACCAGTTATTTTAAGTCTGTCTTTATAACGTTTCTTGTTAAACCTTAGTGTAGGCTACTGTTTCCTTATCACCGGACCGCTGAGTCACTCAGTGTTGTTTTGGGTTCGTCTCCACCGCCGTGCGTGAAGGCAGCATTATAACAGCTGAGGAAAGGAAAAAGGAAGCGGTCAAGAAAACCTTTTTGCTTTGCTTTATGTTGCTCTCACCTTTTTATCTCTCTCCCTTTTTATTAGCCCACACCTAGGCCTACACACACACACACACACACACACTTTAACAGTAGCTGCCCGAGACTATGGAACATGTCACCCCCTGACATTAACACCATCACAGACGCAGCCCAGTTTAAATCTAACCTGAAAACATATTAATTTAGAAAGACTTTTAATACACAGTAGCACTGTGACATTTTCCTCCTGCTGTTGTGTAAACTTTTCTCTTCTTAGTGTATGTTACATTTGATTGTTTCCTTGATGTAAAGCAGTTTGGACCTGCTGGTTGCTGTAAAGGGCTTTATAAATAAATGTTGATTGATGGATAGATGATGAACTACAGAGAATAATGATGCCAGTGATGTGTTCACAGACAGCTGAATATATGTTCTCTCTCTCTCTCTCTCTCTCCCTCCCTCTCTCTCTCTCTCTCTCTCTCACACACACAAACTTTATCTGTGTTGTTTTATTTCAGAACAAGCAGCGAATCAGCAGACTGAGGTTGATGAGCTGAAGAAACAGCTGCAAGGTTTGTGGATTAATCACGTCTCCTCTAACAAAAACATGTTCAAACAATTTCAACCAGAATATATTTTCATTACTAAAAACAAATCTTGATAAAGTGACAGCAGGTCACTGTGGTCATCAAAGCAACTTCTTTTAAAGTCCCACGGTCGAGGTTCAAACTTTGGGGTGATCGCACTTCAACAGTTGCTGCCCGAGACAATGGAACATGTCCCCCCCCCCCCCCTGACATTAACACCATCACAGACACAGCCCAGTTTAAATCTAACTGTGGTCATCCAAACAACTTCTTCTAAGGGCGCACTCACACCAGGTAAAGTTGCCCTGTACCGTACTCAAGTACGATTGCCCCCCCCCACTTCCCCGCTGGCCTGTGCTAACACAACACCTAAAGATCTGGTCCTGAGTACAGTTGCTCCTTCCCTACGTCAGCGTGCGCGTTTGGGATTTGGAGCATAAGCTACTTGTAGGCTAAACGATTGTTTTTGAATATTTTCATCCAAATATTCCACTTCCACCTCAGACCAACGAGAATCCCTCAGCAAGTGTTTTTAAATGTACGTTGTGCTTGAACGTAATGGGTCGCGGTGGACAGTCTCATATAAATTGTAGGGATGACTATTAAAATAACAGTGAGAAAGAAAATCAAGCACAATGTAAACGCTTTAGGAGCCCTTCAGCCTTAACAGTCTTCTTAACAATTATCACGCCGTTAATGTACATGCTGTTCTAATGTGCAGCGCGCTGTTTATTATTAGTATAACGGCCCGTCATCAGACACATGTAACGATGGTTTTTGCACATCGATTGCTCCGTTAAGTAATCCAAGTCAGAACTTTTTGTATGGGCAGAGAGCGTTATTTTAAGTCTGTCTTTATAACGTTTCTTGTTAAACCTTAGTGTATACTGTTTCCCTATCACCGGACCGCTGAGTCCCTCAGTGTCGTTTTGGGTTCGTCTCCACCGCCGTGCGTGAAGGCAGCATTATAACAGCTGAGGAAAGGAAAAAGGAAGCGGTCAAGAAAACCTTTTTGCTTTGCTTTATGCTGCTCTCACCTTTTTATCTCTCTCCCTTTTTATTAGCCCACACCTAGGCCTACACACACACACGCACTTTAACAGTTGCTGCCCGAGACAATGGAACATGTCTCCCCCTGACATTAACACCATCACAGACGCAGCCCAGTTTAAATCTAACCTGAAAACATATTTATTTAGAAAGGCTTTTAATACACAGTAGCACTGTGGCACTTTCCTCCTGCTGTTGTGTAAACTTTTATGACTTTACTGTATGTTACACTTGATTGTTTCCTTGATGTAAAGCAGTTTGGACCTGCTGGTTGCTGTAAAGGGCTTTATTAATAAATGTTAATTGATGGATAGATGATAAAGACACAGACAGCTGAATATATGTTCTCTCTCTCTCACACACAAACTTTATCTGTGTTTTATTTCAGAACAAGCAGCGAATCAGCAGACTGAGGTTGATGAGCTGAAGAAACAGCTGCAAGGTTTGTGTATCTATCTATCTATCTATCTATCTATCTATCTATCTATCTATCTATCTATCTATCTATCTATCTATCTATCTATCTATCTATCTATCTATCTATCTATCTATCTATCTATCTATATATCTATCTATCTCTATTTTCAATTTAAATGTATTTGTATTCCTGTTTTCAGAACAAGAAGCCAAACTGGGGGGACAAGCAGCCAAACTGGGGGGACAAGCAGCCAAACTGGGGGGACAAGCAGCCAAACTGGAGGGACAAGCAGCCAAACTGGAGGGACAGCAGACTGAGATTGAGAAACTGAAGAAACGGCTGCAAGGTTTGTGGATCTATCTATCTATCTATCTATCTATCTATCTATCTATCTATCTATCTATCTATCTATCTATCTATCTATCTATCTATCTATCTATCTATCTATCTATCTATCTATCTATCTATCTATCTATCTATCTATCTATCTATCTATCTATCTATCTATCTATCTATCTATCTATCTATCTATCTATCTGACAGACAGACACAGATGTTACACACAACTGATGCTGATTGCATGACTAGACCTTTTCATTTTCACACATTTTCTAGTTTTCACTTGTTTACATATATTTTTATAACTCAGTGTTGTTGCTGTGAACAGCTGATGAGAGAGTGATGTCAGAGGATTCTAAAGGATGACATCATGAGCGAGGCCTCCCATTGGCTCTGCCTTAATCTGCTCTGATCTCTCTCTCTCTCTCTCAATTCAATTCAATGAGCTTTATTGGCATGACTATTGTTGCAAACAGTATTGCCAAAGCATTACAGATAATACAAATAATAACAAAAGAGAACAGTCAGAACAATATGTATATATAACAATTTCTATCACTCACTCTCTCTCTCTCTCTCTCTCGCTCTCTCTCTCTCTCTCTCTCTCTCTCTCTCTCTCTCTCTCTCTCTCACAAATATTACTAAAATAACATCCGGACATAACAATACATAGATGGCTATGATAATATATACATTGATATGGTCGAGAATAATTACTTATTTACACATTAGATGTTATTGATTATCATGAATAAAACAAAATGAAACAGTGAGACCTGGTGTATTATTCCCTCATATTGTGGCAAGCCGAAATAAACTGTCCTGCGAGGACGGAGCTCTCTTTTCGCTCTCCCATTGCTATTCTAAATTGCTCTTCAGGGGAGTTTATAAAATGTGGGTGTTTTTGGCCGAATTTGTTCAAATATGTTTTGCGGACATTTCTAAATTTGGGGCAGTGAAGGAGGAAGTGCTGCTCT
>NW_027648480.1:62500-70000 GCF_949987685.1 Ammodytes marinus
TGTCTGTCTGTCTGTCTATCAGTCTGTCTGTATATCTGTCTGTTTGTCTGTCTGTCTGTCTGTCTGTATGTCTGTCTGTCTGTCTATCTGTCTATCAGTCTGTCTGTATATCTGTCTGGCTGTCTGTCTGTCTGTCTGTCTATCAGTCTGTCTGTATATCTGTCTGTCTGTCTGTCTGTCTGTCTGTCTGTCTATCAGTCTGTCTGTATATCTGTCTGTCTGTCTGTCTGTCTGTCTGTCTGTCTGTCTGTCTGTCTGTCTATCAGTCTGTCTGTATATCTGTCTGTCTGTCTGTCTGTCTGTCTATCAGTCTGTCTGTCTGTCTGTCTGTCTGTCTGTCTGTCTATCTATCTATCTATCTATCTATCTATCTATCTATCTATCTATCTATCTATCTATCTATCTTTCTTCCATTAGTCATAAGTTAACATTTGGTTCCAATCGTATTACAAGCCGTTTGACTGTTTATTCAATATGCCTGATATTAGACGTCAGGTTACTCCCCTATATAAAGCTACAGTGTGTAACTTTTTCATATAAATTAATGTTAGTTACGTTCAAGCCATCGCCAAACGAGTTGACACAAAGTTGACCAAGCCTATCAGCTCCACAAAACTCTCTCTGTATTTCTCAGTATGGCAGCGTTTACAAACTGGTGTCACCTGTTAATCCTAACCCTTCATTTTTACTAGTGTGATGTCACATTAGTAAAATGTAGGGTTAGACAGTGAGACCATAACACACTCGTTCTGCCTTTTCTCAGGCTAGGATGAACCGATTTCTAAAATGTTTGCACATTTATACTACATAGGATCTCAGAGTTCAATACACCTTCATATTTCCACCAGTGAAATAGATCTTTAACACAATAAGAGACATGTTCTCAGTCATACAATACAATTCTACCCTTGTTTTCCACAGACTGAATGCCAAGAAAGAAATATAAAAATATGCAATATACAATAGGGGAAGGTGGGGTGATTTGTGCAACTTTTTACTCAAAGTGATTTTAAAGTGAGGCCTTGACAGTTATGTCTCCAACTCAAATATGTACATACAGTATATCACAAAAGTGAGTACACCCCTAACATTTCTTCAAATATTTCATTATATCTTTCCATGCGACAACGCTGAATAAATGACACTTTGATACAATGTAAAGTAGCCAGTGTACAGCTTGTATAACAGTGTAAATTTACTGTCCCCTCAAAATAACTCGACACACAGCCATTAATGTCTAAACTGCTGGCAACAAAAGTGAGTACACCCCTAAGAAAAAATGTCCAAATTGGGCCCAAAGTGTCAATATTTTGTTTTGCCATCATTATTATCTAGCACTGCCTTAACCCTCTTGGGCATGGAGTTCACTAGAGCTTCACAGGTTGCAACTGGAACCCTCTTCTACCCATTCATGACGACATCAAGGAGCTGGTGGATATTAGAGTCCTTGCGCTCCTCCATCTCCCGTTTTAGGATGCCCCAAAGATGCTCAATAGGGTTTAAGACTGGAGACATGCTTGGCCAGTCCATAACCTTTACCCTCAACTTCTTTAGCAAGCCAGTGGTCGTTCGGAGGGGTGTTTGGGGTCGTTATCATGTTGCAGTACTGCCCTGCGGCCCAGTTTATGAAGGGAGGGGATCATGCTCTGCTTCAGTATGTCACAGTACATGTTAGAATTCAATGAAATGTAGATCCCCAGTGCTGGCAGCACTCATGCAGCCCCAGACCATGACATTCCAACCACCATGCTTGACTCTAGGCAAGAAACACTTGTCTTTGTACTCCTCACCTGGTTGCCGCTCCACACTCTTAACACCATCTGAACCAAATAAATGTATTTTGGTCTCATCAGACCACAGGACATGGATTACTGCAACCATGTCCTGTGGTCTGATGAGACCAAAATACATTTTTGTTTGTCTGTTTGTCTTCAGCAAACTTTTTGTGGGGTTTCTTGTGCATCATCTTTAGAATAGGCTTCCTTCTGGTATGACAGCCATGCAGACCAGTATGATGCAGAGTGCGGCGTATGGTCTGAGCACTGACAGGTTGACCCCCCACCCCTTCAAGCCCTTCAGCAATGCTGGGAGCACTCATACGTCTATTTTCCAAAGCCAACCTCTGTGTACGACGCTGACCATGTGCACTCAACCTTCGTAAACTGGGCCGCAGGGCAGTATTGCAACATGATAACGACCCCAAACACACCTCCAAGACGACCAGTGGCTTGCTAAAAAAGCTGAGGGTAAAGGTTATGGCCTGGCCAAGCATGTCTCCAGACCTAAACCCTATTGAGCATCTTTGGGGCATCGTCAAACGGAAGGTGGAGGAGCGCAAGGTCTTTAATATCCACCAGCTCTGTGATGCTGTCATAAATGGGTGGAAGAGGGTTCCAGTTGCAACCTGTGAAGCTCTAGGGAACTCCATGCCCAAGAGGGTTAAGGCAGTGCTGGAAAATAATGGTGGCCACACAAAATATTTACACTTTGGGCCCAATTTGTAAATTTTTTCTAAGGGGTGTACTCACTTTTGTTGCCAGCAGTTTAGACATTTATGGCTGTGTGTCGAGTTATTTTGAGGGGACAGTAAATTTACACTGTTATACAAGCTGTACACTGACTACTTTACATTATATCAAAGTGTCATTTCTTCAGTGTTATCCCATGGAAAGATATAAAGAAAAATGTGAAGAAATGTGAGGGGTGTACTCACTTTTGTGAGATACTGTATATTTCAGGATGTTGTGCATCCCTGGCAATAAAAACTTTGGATCTGGAATAAACTGTTTAAGAAATATAGCTTTCGGAAAAAAAGTTGTCTTGTCGCACAAATCACCCCACTACGTGGGGTGATTTGTGCGTCATTGTGTCACAATGACAAAGTCACCATCATCATCTTTCTGGCCATCTGAACTCTCATCAGTGGTGTCGTTAAGTGGAATTGAGATGTCACTCTCTTCTGAGCTACTGTAGACAATCACTTTCTTTTGGTGACCAGCGTATACAGCCATGCCACTGGCACAACTCTCAGAAATGTACTTTGCACTAGTTGCTCCGTGCTTGTGGAACCAACTGCCACCTGACAAATGTGATTCCCCCTACATTTCTGCCTTTAAATCAAGGCTCAAAACCCATATGTACACCCTGGTGTTTCCTCCCCATTAACTATCTTACCTCTGCACTACTATCTGTGTTTATGTGGATGTATGGGCTTTACGTCTTTTATTTTGGTTATTGTTATTGTACCTTCATTGTTTACCTACTGAATGCACTATGTACAGCACTTTGGACAGTGCAAACTGTCATAAATGTGCTTTTATAAATACATTTTACTTACTTACTTACTTATAACTCACCCAGGCCCTTGCGCACAAATCACCCCATCCCCAGAATTTTGGATAATAGGCATGATGCAGCAATTTAGGGTTGACATTGTGCTAACTATATAGACTCAAAGTGTAGCATACCAAAGCACTAAAACATGTGTCAAATGTTTTCAAACGTGTCTATAATTGTTCAGACACAATAATCAAAAAACCTTGATCATGGAAATTTTACTTTGAAAGGCAAAACACAGTTTTTTGAGCTTAAACGTGCTTATATCTTATTCCTTGTGTCTCCCTTCTTTACAGGATGAGTCAAATGGACGGCTCTTCTTAAATATGTGGTCACATTTCCAATTTCTTCCACGGTTTTCTAGAAACAAGGGGTTTTGCAACTTCCAAAATGCACAAATCACCCCACCTTCCCCTATAGTAAAATAGAAAAAAAGCAGCAACAATACAGTATATACTCAACTCATATTTGAAAAAACACAAGTTGGTTCAGAGACATAAAGTCGGGCTGTGCAATATGTCGACAATATATCATTATTGATATGACATTAGAGATAAATGTAATGCAAAGACTGTTGAACTGCAATGACCGGTGTTGTGTGTGTGTGTTTGTGTGTCTGTTTGTTTTTTTCTGTGTGTGTGTGTTTTTTTCTGTGTGTGTGTGTGTGTGTGTGTGTGTGTGTGTCTGTCTGTCTGTCTGTGTGTGTGTGTGTGTCTGTGTGTGTGTGTGTGTGTGTGTGTGTGTGTGTGTGTGTGTGTGTGTGTGTGTGTGTGTGTGTGTGTGTGTGTGTGTGTGTGTGTGTGTGTGTAGATGAGTCTCTCCGGCTGTGATAAGGTCGTGCTGAAGTACTCCATCGGCGGCTCCCGGTTTGTGGTGAGTTAATTGATTGATTGATTGATTGATTGATTGATTGATTGATTGATTGAATACATTTATTTCAGACACATCACAAATACAAAACAAGACGAAAAGCATGAAAATACAACTGATTTTCAAATTATTTCACAAAAAATTTAAATAAACAAATCGTTAGCCTCATAGCATAATTGCCTAAATCATATTTACTCTACTCTACTTTTACTCTACTCTACATCTACTCTATTCTACTCTACTCTACTCCACATCTACTTTTCGTAAAGGCCAGGACACACCAGTCCGACATGTTCCGACTACGCAAAAAATGGAGTCGGCCTTTTCAGGAAGCTCCAGTCTTCCCGTTGCGGCCAAAGAACACACCGAGACGACTGTTTATTTCCCGTACGCTCGCGGGACGTAATGTCTCCACAACAGCAGGCGGCGCTAATCTGTATTGTGGCCCGAAAAAATACGAAAGCCGGAAATGATTGGACATCTCTCTAGAGCATAAACATAGATAGAAATACGTATTTATATTTATGGACCATAAGAGCACAATTTTTAGCAGAGAGTGTCGAGCATGGTGTCGAGCAGTCAACAAGGGTTGATGCATGTGAGTACTCGCTGAACGAAACAAACAAACAAACACATTAAAACGATGGCTAGCTGTTGTTAGCTGTTTGTGCTACCCGTCTCACTTCCGGGCTTCACTGATTCGCTAGCCCTCCACCAATCAAATTGCTCCAAATGAAAGACGGTCGGCCGCCAATTGAACAGGCTCAATCGGCGGCCGACAGGCTCAAAACAAGCCCGACGACCTCTACGTCGGCCGACGTCACGGCACACACCAAACAGATTCGTCTTTTTTTTTGACGACGGCGATTATCGGGCTGGTGTGTCCTGGCCTTTAGCCTAACAGCATAATCGCCTAAGTCATATTTTAAGGATTATAGAGTAGGGTAAAGTAGATGTAGAGTAGAGTAGAGTAGAATAGAGTAGATATAGAGTAAAAGTAGAGTAGAGTAAATAATATTTGGGCAATTATGCTATGAGGCTAACGAAATTATAATTACAAAAAAATTAACAAATTACACATAGGGGAAGGTGGGGTGATTTGTGCAACTTTTTACTCAAAGTGATTTTAAAGTGAGGCCTTGACAGTTATGTCTCCAACTCAAATATGTACATATATTTCAGGATGTTGTGCATCCCTGGCAATAAAAACTTTGGATCTGGAATAAACTGTTTAAGAAATATAGCTTTCGGAAAAAAAGTTGTCTTGTCGCACAAATCACCCCACTACGTGGGGTGATTTGTGCGTCATTGTGTCACAATGACAAAGTCACCATCATCATCTTTCTGGCCATCTGAACTCTCATCAGTGGTGTCGTTAAGTGGAATTGAGATGTCACTCTCTTCTGAGCTACTGTAGACAATCACTTTCTTTTGGTGACCAGCGTATACAGCCATGCCACTGGCACAACTCTCAGAAATGTACTTTGCACTAGTTGCTCCGTGCTTGTGGAACCAACTGCCACCTGACAAATGTGATTCCCCCTACATTTCTGCCTTTAAATCAAGGCTCAAAACCCATATGTACACCCTGGTGTTTCCTCCCCATTAACTATCTTACCTCTGCACTACTATCTGTGTTTATGTGGATGTATGGGCTTTACGTCTTTTATTTTGGTTATTGTTATTGTACCTTCATTGTTTACCTACTGAATGCACTATGTACAGCACTTTGGACAGTGCAAACTGTCATAAATGTGCTTTTATAAATACATTTTACTTACTTACTTACTTATAACTCACCCAGGCCCTTGCGCACAAATCACCCCATCCCCAGAATTTTGGATAATAGGCATGATGCAGCAATTTAGGGTTGACATTGTGCTAACTATATAGACTCAAAGTGTAGCATACCAAAGCACTAAAACATGTGTCAAATGTTTTCAAACGTGTCTATAATTGTTCAGACACAATAATCAAAAAACCTTGATCATGGAAATTTTACTTTGAAAGGCAAAACACAGTTTTTTGAGCTTAAACGTGCTTATATCTTATTCCTTGTGTCTCCCTTCTTTACAGGATGAGTCAAATGGACGGCTCTTCTTAAATATGTGGTCACATTTCCAATTTCTTCCACGGTTTTCTAGAAACAAGGGGTTTTGCAACTTCCAAAATGCACAAATCACCCCACCTTCCCCTATATTTAATTGATATGCCTGGAAAAAGTATGAATTTATTTAATCCTACTCCTTTATGAAATCAATATGTCCGCCATAGAATGGAATGCTCCCCTTGTGATGCGTTAAGATTCTAGAACTTATTAGTTTATTGTTGTTGTTTATTTTTGTTTTGTGTTTTTTTTGCAGAATTTGACGGACAACGACCTGCAGAAATTCCCCATGATCCACGCTCCGTAAGTATCTCCCAGTTTTTCTCTGTCTGTCTGTCTGTCTGTCTGTCTGTCTGTCTGTCTGTCTGTCTGTCTGTCTGTCTGTCTGTCTGTCTGTCTGTCTGTCTATCTGTCTGTGTGTCTCTCTGTCTGTCTGTCTGTCTGTCTGTCTGTCTGTCTGTCTGTCTGTCTGTCTGTCTGTCTGTCTGTCTGTCTGTCTGTCATCCATCTCACTCACTCACTCATTCACGCTCCGTAAGTATCTCCCAGTTTTAATCATCAAAGTCTCTACGAGGAACTTTTAAATATTTCTGAAACAGTCTCATTTTTCCTCTGATGATTATAATAAATGACATGTAACAGCAAACGAGACCATCAGTGCAAAGAATGCTATTTGTATATAGTTTTTCTTAATGCCTTTGTCATGGGTATACGCTCACCCAGGAACAACAGCTGGCGTAGTAAAAACACTACCGCTTTTGTCCAAAGGGGGGCGCTAGAACTAACACACACTGAAAGTTCCTCTGAGCAGCTTTACAGTTTTTCTCAGTGGCTTTGGTGCTTTTCTCACATCACTATTAACATGTGCACAGCAGTTAGTGCATTTCTCAAAACAATTAGTGCAAACTGCAAAACCTAGTGGATAACCTGCAAAAGTACGTCACTTGCTCAAAATGGATAGTCTATTCCTCAAAAGCAAGTATTTATGTCAATGAAACTGCCAGTGTCATCAAAATGAGATGTCTTGACACCATCGTTTATGAACAAGATAGTCAAATGGCTTTGTCGTGTCTTCATTATGACAGTTTATTCTCTCAGTGGTTTCCAATGCAAAAAAAAGGTCAGAACTCGGTGACACTACCTGAAAATGCTCAAGACAGCACTATACACTACTTGTACAGCCATTT
>NW_027648480.1:75000-80000 GCF_949987685.1 Ammodytes marinus
CAGGTTGCAACTGGAACCCTTTTCCACCCATTTATGACAGCATCACAGAGCTGGTGGATATTAAAGACCTTGCGCTCCTCCACCTTCTGTTTGAGGATGCCCCAAAGATGCTCAATAGGGGTTAGGTCTGGAGACATGCTTGGCCAGGCCATAACCTTTACCCTCAGCTTTTTTAGCAAGCCACTGGTCGTCTTGGAGGTGTGTTTGGGGTCGTTATCATGTTGCAATACCACCCTGCGGCCCAGTTTACGAAGGTTGAGTGCACGTGGTCAGCGTCGTACACAGAGGTTGGCTTTGGAAAATAGACGTATGAGTGCTGCCAGCATTGCTGAAGGGCTTGAAGGGGTGGGGGGTCAACCTGTCAGTGCTCAGACCATACGCCGCACTCTGCATCATACTGGTCTGCATGGCTGTCATCCCAGAAGGAAGCCTATTCTAAAGATGATGCACAAGAAACCCCACAAAAAGTTTGCTGAAGACAAACAGACTACGGACATGGATTACTGCAACCATGTCCTGTGGTCTGATGAGACCAAAATACATTTATTTGGTTCAGATGGTGTTAAGAGTGTGGAGCGGCAACCAGGTGAGGAGTACAAAGACAAGTGTGTCTTGCCTAGAGTCAAGCATGGTGGTTGGAATGTCATGGTCTGGGGCTGCATGAGTGCTGCCAGCACTGGGGATCTACAGTTCATTGAATTCTAACATGTACTGTGACATACTGAAGCAGAGCATGATCCCCTCCCTTCATAAACTGGGCCGCAGGGCAGTACTGCAACATGATAACGACCCCAAACACACCTCCGAACGACCACTGGCTTGCTAAAGAAGCTGAGGGTAAAGGTTATGGACTGGCCAAGCATGTCACCAGTCTTAAACCCTATTGAGCATCTTTGGGGCATCCTCAAACGGGAGATGGAGGAGCGCAAGGACTCTAATATCCACCAGCTCCTTGATGTCGTCATGAATGGGTAGAAGAGGGTTCCAGTTGCAACCTGTGAAGCTCTAGTGAACTACATGCCCAAGAGGGTTAAGGCAGCGCTAAAAAATAATGATGGCAAAACAAAAAATTGACACTTTGGGCCCAATTTGGAAATTTTTTCTTAGGGGTGTACTCACTTTTGTTGCCAACAGTTTAGACATTAATGGCTGTGTGTCGAGTTATTTTGAGGGGACAGCAAATTTACACTGTTATACAAGCTGTACACTGACTACTTGACATTGTATCAAAGTGTCATTTATTCAGTGTTGTCGCATGGAAAGATATAATGAAATATTTGAAGAAATGTTAGGGGTGTACTCACTTTTGTGAGATACTGTATATATATATATATATATATATACTTATATATATATATATTTATACTTAATTTACTTAATTAAATGTGATTTAACGCGTATCAATGAATGTTAAAAGTAATTCTTTTTAATCTTGTCTACATTTATTCATGTTTTCCCAGGACCCCACACAGCGGAAAGGGTGAGTTCACTTAAACTAACCCTTTAAAGTCTCTACCAGGAACTTTTAAATATTTCTGAAACAGTCTCATGTTTCCTCTGATGATCATAAATTACATGTAACAGCAAACGAGACCATCAGTGCAAAGAATGCTATTTTTATATAGTTTTTCTTAATGCCTTTGTCATGGGTATACGCTCACCCCAGGAACAACAGCTGGCGTGGTAAAAACACTACCGCTTTAGTCCAAAGGGGGCGCTAGAATTAACACACACTGAAAGTTCCTCGGAGCTACTTTAGTGTCCTGTCTGTTTGGTTACTGGATTTGTGGTTCTAATAATTTAAATTTTCTTTTTCTATTTTCTTTCACAGCCGGGTCCACAGCCTCGGAGGTAGTGAACACACACACACACACACACGCACGCACGCGCACACACACACACACACACACACACACACACACACACACACACACACACACACACACACACACACACACACACACACACACACACACACACACACACACACACACACACACACACACACACACACACACACAGACTGTCCACCAGAGGGCACTGAAGTCATTCATCTATTTATATTTTTTGGTGAAATAATTTGAAAATATTTTTTTGTGCTTTTCGTTTGTCTGAAATAAATGTTATCAATTCAATTCAGAAAGATGAGTGTGTGAAGACAGTATATACAGTGTGTGTGTGTGTGTGTGTGTGTGTGTTCAGGTCGGAGCCCCCCCCTGACCCCCCCTCCTATTCTAAACCTCCTCTTCTCCCCGGACCCTCAGTCAGCCGGAGCGGGTCATCGGCCAGAACGCCTCCAAACAGGTGTGTGTGTGTGTGTGTGTGTGTGTGTGTGTGTGTGTGTGTGTGTGTGTGTGTGTGTGTGTGTGTGTGTGTGTGTGTGTGTGTGTGTGTGTGTGTGTGTGTGTGTGTGTGTGTGTGTGTGTGTGTGTGTGTGTGTGTGTGTGTGTGTGTGTGTGTGTGTGTTATTATTATCCCAACAGTCAAATCTAGTTAAAGGGTCTCTTAAGGAACTTTCAATATGTGTTAATTCCATAGATAGTAAATAATATGGATGTAGCATCCGGGCTGACCTCAGTTATTCACACACCATCCAATAATCCTGGTTTGTGCGCGTCGCCATTTTGTGAGATTTTTACTCCGCCTCACGTCGGGGGGAGGGAAATAGCTGACGTATACCTCCGAGGCAAAGTGAGGGACAACGGGCGGAGAGCTGTCACTCAAGAGATCGCGCCAATACATTTTAACCGCCAAAAGAATAAAAACTAGCGTGGTCCAAAAAAATTCACACTGAGGGGCAGTGTTGTCATGGAGATATGACCTAAACATACAGACCAGAATGGTTTTGTGGCCCAGGCTGTAAATAGGTTTAATACGACTTTGAAAACGGCATGTTTAACATTGGAGTCAATGGAAACGGGCTCTCTTCTGCATACAGCCCCCAGTGGCACTTCCTGGTTACTACAATTGTGGTCACTTCCTTATTGGATGCTGGTAAAAATCGCTGAGGTTGGGGCTTGGTTAATTCTAGCGCCCCCCTTTGGACAAAAGCGGTAGTGTTTTTACTACGCCAGCTGTTGTTCCTGGGTGAGCGTATATACCCATGACAAAGGCATTAAGAAAAACTATATAAAAATCTCATTCTTTGCACTGATGGTCTCGTTTGCTGTTTTATGCAATTTATGATCATCAGAGGAAAAATGAGACTGTTTCAGAAATATTTAAAAGTTCCTCGTAGAGACTTTAACTTCAATTACTTTTTTTTAACTTAATTCTTTAAACGTATCTTTATTCTAGCGCACACATGACAGACAGGTCGCGAGGAAATATTTTTTTTTAATATTAGATTTTGTCAACAAGTCTTCATCTTTAAAGCTGGGGTGGAGGATTTGGGGAGAAATCGGTAGTTGGGATAGAGATTTGAATCCAAATACCTAAACCGCTCCACTTGTTCTCTTTGGTGCCTCCCTTATGGTCCCTCCCTGACACGCTCTACACCAACAAAGTCGTGCCAAAGTGAATGGACAGTCCCAACAGCCAATAAGAACGGAGAATCGGAGCCTCGCTCTGATTGGTCAAAGTGTACAGCTCATGTTAACTTTGACCAATCAGAAATCACATACCCCAGCTTTAAAACTGATGCAAGATGACCGATCAGTTTATTTAGTTTAGTTTAGTTTAGTTTTTTTATTTGTGCAAATAAACAAGATTAAAAATGGCAAGAAGATGCGCATAGACAGACATAAATGCACGGGTGGGACAAAAGAAACCCCGAAGGACTTATGAAGGATGTCCACCTGACATTAAAATACAATAAAGAAATGAAGTAAAATAAAAAAAAGAAAAGACAAGACAAACAAAAATTAAATTAAAGAGATAAAACTACAAAGTCATGTTACACAAATGAAAATACATCTAAGTACAAAAAGCAACGTAAAGATGTAACTAACAAGCAGAAAGACAATATAACTACATTCAGTTTATAATACAATAACAAGCAGAAAGACAATATAACATTCAGTGTCATACTGATGAGATGTTCTGCTTGTGGTTTGGTTTCTCAGGTTTGATGTGAGGAAAGAGGTGAGTGACAGTTTGTTTCAACTTTAAGACTTAAGATACGTAGGCCGTGAGCTAAAATTATCTTAGACTATTACACACACTCAAAAACATTTCATACTAACTGGATGCATGCACGCTCTCTCACACACACACACACACACACACACACACACACACACACACACACACACGCACACACACGCACACACACACACACACACACACACAGACAGACAAACAGACAGATACACACGCACACAGACAGACAGACAGACAGACAGACAGACAGACAAACAGACAGACAGACAGACAGACAGACATGCATGCATGCACGCACACACAATCAGGGACACACTTATTATCAGTTTTTTATCTATTACCATGTTGCGTTTGTCCAAAATAACTCTGATAATCAATTGTCTTTTCGTTTTTTCGATCAGCAAACACATGACGAAGGTGAGTTATTAAAATACATCCGCCACATTCCACACAAACCATTCTGCTAGTCCTGAATATACAGCTCTGGAAAACATGAAGAGACCACTCTAAAATGTTCAGTGTCTCTCGTTTGACTATTTAGAGGCATATGTTTGAGTCGAATGAACATTTTGGTTTAATTCTACAAACTACAGACAACATTTCTACCAAATTCCCCCCCAGAAATATTGTCATTAAAGAGCATTTCCATGAAGTAATGTAGAGATTGAAGAATAATCCAGACTGGTTTTCAATGTTTTTCCAGAGCTGTAGATCCATCCGTCTTGGAAAATAGTCCCTGAACACAAAAATGCTCGATGTTGTTTTGTGCCCCAAACTTAGCCTTCAAGGCAGCGCTGCATGGAAGGCACTCCCCGCCCCCCGCCCCCTTACCCTAACCTTAACCATCACAACTGAATGCCTAACCCAAACCCTGCGCGCTGCCTTGAAGGCTTTGTTGG
>NW_027648479.1:22500-25000 GCF_949987685.1 Ammodytes marinus
ACACACACACACACACACACACACACACACACACACACACACACACACACACACACACACACACACACACACACACACACACCTAGCACACACCTAGCACACACATACACACATGCAGAGACACACAAACACACTCAGACACATACCAAAACACACACACACACACACACACACACTAAAACACACACCAACACACACACACACACACACACACACACACACACACACATTGATTCGGTGATGTGCATATTGTGGAGGTGAAAATGCGTCACTGCCTATTTTAATCTATTTCAATGAGCGTTTGTGCTTCGGGCTCCAACATTATTTTCTCGTTTTTCCGCTAAAATATATTTCTAGAAAGCAGCGTGTAAAACTGGCTTCAGATGAAACATTGTATGGCTTACGGGGAGAGAGAGAGAGAGAGGGAGAGGGAGAGAGAGAGAGGGGGAGAGAGAGAGAGGGAGAGAGAGAGGGAGAGAGAGAGCGAGGGAGAGAGAGATAAAGAGAGATAGAGGGAGGGAGAGGTAGAAAGAGAGAGAGGGAGAGAGATACAGAGAGAGAGAGGGAAAAGGAAAATATGGAGATAAAAAAAGAAAGAGAGAGAAAGAAAGAAAAAGAGAGATAGAGATAAGATAAGATAAGATAAGAAAAACTTTATTGTCTGTCACAATTGACAGAAATTCATCTTTGACAGGGCAGGTTCAATGTACACAAAATAAATAAATACATACAAAACAGAGAGAGAGAGAGAGAGAGAGAGAGAGAGAGAGAGAGAGAGAGAGAGAGAGAGAGAGAGAGAGAGAGAGAGAGAGAGAGAGAGAGAGAGAGAGAGAGAGAGAGAGAGAGAAAGTGGGGCAAGGGATTGGGACATATAACAACATTGCATTAATCAGCTGGCAGTGGATGGTGTTGGACCAGCGAGCCATGGCCCACAATGCATTGCAACTTTCTGAATTAGTTGTGGAAGTCGACTCATTCCAGGCGCCCTACTTTCCACTGCAAACACACACCTAACACACATACACACACACACACACACACACACACACACACACACACACACACACACACAATGCAAACACACTGCAAACACACACCTAAGACACACACACGCACATACACACACACACACACACACACACACACACACACACACACACACACACACACACACACACACACACACACACACACACACACACACACACACACAGTGCAAACTCACACCTAACACACACACACACACACACACACACACACACACACACACACACACACACACACACACACTGCAAACACACACCTAACACACACACACACACACACACACACACACACACTGCAAACACACACACACACACACACTGCAAACACACACCTAACACACACACACACACACACACACACACACACACACACACACACACACACACACACACACACACACAATGCAAACACACACCTAACACACACACACAAACCGTGTGCAAGCTGTTGGCATTCAAATATATCACATAGAACAGAATGACCTTCCATAGGAATTGGATGTGCTTTAAAGCTAAAGTGCGTAACTTTTTCATATAAATGAACATCGGTTGCATTCAAGCCATCGTCACCAAACAAGTTGACACAACGTTGATAAAGACAACCTGAATACCTCATGCCTCTGTCCTTCAACTATTGCTGGTGCGGATGCATAAAAACAATACCCCGGTCCTACCAGACCATCGTACTTCATTTAGCCTGGTCCTACCAGCCCATCGTACTTCATTTAGCCTGGTCCTACCAGACCATCGTACTTCATTTAGCCTGGTCCTACCAGCCCATCGTACTTCATTTAGCCTGGTCCTACCAGACCATCGTACTTCATTTAGCCTGGTCCTACCAGACCATCATACTTCATTTAGCCTGGTCCTACCAGACCATCGTACTTCATTTAGCCTGGTCCTACCAGACCATCGTACTTCCTTTAGCCTGGTCCTACCAGACCATCGTACTTCATTTAGCCTGGTCCTACCAGACCATCGTACTTCCTTTAGCCTGGTCCTACCAGACCATCGTACTTCATTTAGCCTGGTCCTACCAGACCATCGTACTTCATTTAGCCTGGTCCTACCAGACCATCGTACTTCATTTAGCCTGGTCCCACCAGACCATCGTACTTCATTTAGCCTGGTCCTACCAGACCATCGTACTTCATTTAGCCTGGTCCCACCAGACCATCGTACTTCATTTAGCCTGGTCCTACCAGACCATCGTACTTCATTTAGCCTGGTGCTACCAGACCATCGTACTTCATTTAGCCTGGTCCTACCAGACCATCATACTTCATTTAGCCTGGTCCTACCAGACCATCGTACTTCATTTAGCCTGGTGCTACCAGACCATCGTACTTCATTTAGCCTGGTCCTACCAGACCATCGTACTTCATTTAGCCTGGTCCTACCAGACCATCGTACTTCATTTAGCCTGGTCCTACCAGACCATCGTACTTCATTTA
>NW_027648479.1:67500-70000 GCF_949987685.1 Ammodytes marinus
AGAGAGAGAGAGGGAGAGGGAGTTATCTAAGAGGAGATTTTTCCATCATATTTAAATTAATAGTCTAGAGAGATAGGGAGAGAAAGGGAGAGATAGAGTGGGAGGGAGAGAGGGAGAAAGGGAGTGGGGGATAGAGAGATATATAGAGAGAGGGAGGGAGGGAGGGGGAGAGAGAGGGAGGGAGAGAGAGAGAGAAAGAGAGAGAGAAAGGGAGTGGGGGATAGAGAGATAGATAGAGATAGAGGGAGGGAGGGAGGGAGGGAGAGAGAGAGGGAGAGGGAGTTATCTAAGAGGAGATTTTTCCATCATATTTAAATTAATAGTCTAGAGAGATAGGGAGAGAAAGGGAGAGATAGAGTGGGAGGGAGAGAGAGAGAGAGGGGGAGGGGGGAGGGAGGGGGAGAGAGAGAGAGAGGGGGAGAGAGAGAGAGGGAGGGAGGGGGAGAGAGAGAGAGGGAATCGTTTAAGAGGAGATTTTTCAATCATATTTAAATTAATAGTCTAGAGAGATAGAGAGAAAGAGAGAGGGAGGGACAGGGAGGGGGAGAGAGGGAGAGAGAGAGAGAGAGAGGGCGAGAGAGAGGGAAATAGGGAGGGAGAGAGAGAGTGGGAGAGAGGGAGAGTGAGTGAGAGAGAGAGGGATAGAGAGAGAGGGAGAAAGAGAGAGGGAGACAGAGAGGCAGAGAGAGAGAGGGAGAGAGAGAGGGAGAAAGAGGGAGGGGGAAAGAGAGAGGGAGAGAGAAAGAGAGAGACAGGGAGAGGAGTTGTTTAAGAGGAGATTTTTCAATCATATTTAAATTAATAGTCTTGCCAGAGATATAGTGAGGTGGAGAGGGGGAGGGAGGGAGAGAGAGAGAGAAAGGGAGAGAGAGGGAGGGAGGGAGGGAGAGAGATAGAGAGAAGGAGGGAAAGGGAGAGAGAGAGAGAGGAAGAGATAGAGAGAGGGAGAGAGCGAGAGAGATAGACAGAAAGAGAGAGCGAGAGACAGACACAGAGAGAGAGGGAGAGAGAGACAGAGAGAGTGAGGGCGAGAGAGACAGACAGACAGAGAGAGAGAGAGAGATAAAGAAGTTTGTCGGGCTGTGTGACAGTTATAGAGAGTGGATGGGAGATTTGATTTACTTCATCTTTTTTACTCTGAAGTTTCTGAAGTAACTTTTCTTTTTCCATTACCAACAGCGTACTATAAAGATTGCAGCTTTGTTTCATTGTGTCAAGTGGTTTTTGAACTCATGACATCTAAATCAAACTGAACGCTTACTTTTATCTTTTGAACAACTGCAGAATTTCAAAAAGCATTGCAATCATTGTTTCAAAGTTTATAAGCTGATTTTAAACCCCTTTCTACGGTAGCCTACAGCTGTACAGAAGGCCTGGAATCGCTCAATTGACAAACGTTAACTCACTTGAAGGCGGGTGTCTGTTGAAGTTTAAAACTATTGGATCTGCCCAGTGCCACTCTGGATCTGCCAACCAATCGCAAAACGTTTGGTCGTGACGTATATGTCATGCGCCGGCTTCTGACTACAACTGAAACTGGCGCACGACCTCAACGTCATTGTTCTCAGCCACTCCCTCTGTTCTCTGATTGGACCGTCAGAAATCTGTCCGGGGAAAACCTGCGAATATACCGCAGACCCAGACTGACTACTGAAGGGAAATGAAAATTGAGCGGAAGTAGGTAGGCGGGCGGAGCCAGGCTGTCCGCTTTGTGTGACATCACGCAATCCAGGAAACTAGACAATAGGAGTGTTGAGGCTCTGCACAGCCACCTGCAGCCACCCCAGACAGTTAGCAGGGAATGTGTCTAAAATGCATGTATGTCATTATCTGACACGTTGGTATCATTTAGCATGACTCTATAACATTATAACAGCATTTATAGGTCAGAAAAGAAGAAAAAGCATAATAGGTCCTCTTGAAGGTTAGTATTGCACACTTGTATTGCACTGTAGAACAGTAGAACTGAGATGAGACGGATGAAACATTGCATTCACGTCCACACTCCACCCACTCCCCTGAGTTAGAGTGGGAATACAGACACATGAACTTTCAGGTTGTGTTCATTCTAGCGCCCCCCTTTGGACAACAGTGGTAGTGTTTTTACTACGCCAGCTGTTGTTCCACCCATGACAAAGGCAATAAGAAAAACTATACAAAACATATAAAAATAGCATTCTTTGCACTGATGGTCTCGTTTGCTGTTACATGTAATTGATGATCATCAGAGGCAAAATTAGACTGTTTCAGAAATATTTAAAAGTTCCTCGTAGAGACTTTCACATACAATTAAAACAATTAAAATCACAATACATTCTGTCTGAGGTCTATTCTAAGTGATGCTGATCCTTGAGTGTCTATAGCTTTTCCAATATAGCTCTAACCGTGTGTGTGTGTGTGTGTGTGTGTGAGTGTGTGTGTGTGTGTTTGTGTGTGTGTGTGTGTGTGTGTGTTTCTATGTGTGTGTGTGTGTTTCTGTGTGTGTGTGTGTGTTTCTGTG
>NW_027648479.1:77500-80000 GCF_949987685.1 Ammodytes marinus
TACCCTAACCCTAACCATCAAAACTAAATGCCTAACCCCAACCCTTACACTGACCCTAACATAAACCTAATTCATACCTGCACCTTAAAACCTAGTGTTAACCCTCAAACAGCCCTTTAAAGGCCTGTCCTTAAAACCTAGTGTTAACCCTCAAACAGCCCGTTAAAGGCCTGTCCTTAAAACCTAGTGTTAACCCTCAAACAGCCCTTTAAAGGCCTGTCCCAAAGTGAGAACCGGACAAATATGTCCTCACTTTTAAGGTCTAAAATTCAAATTGGTTCTCAGAAAAATAGTTGTACTAGAACACACACACACACACACACACACACACACACACACACACACACACACACACACACACACACACACACACACACACACACACACTCACACACACACACACAGACTCACACACACTCCCCCCTCACTTTCTCCTAAGTTCCCTGCGAGCGTGTCCGAGGCCAGATAGGACTTAATTTGTCCTGCCTCTAGATGAAAACATATGCTACGCCTCTGCCCTTTGTAAACAGAAAAGTGTGTGTGTCTGTGTGTGTGTGTGTGTGTGTGTGTGTGTGTGTGTGTGTGTGTGTGTGTGTGTGTGTGTGTGTGTGTGTGTGTGTGTGTGTATAAACAGACCGGGCAATAGAGTATAAGAAAAAGAACAAACTTAAGCTTCTCGGAGCGCGGAGACGAGCGTTGAATATAAAACCCAAGATTACAAAGACCCGAAACAAGAACTGAATGTATAAGGCTAATGTACACAGCAGCTGAATAGAAGAGTGGATATTAAAGGATAGATAGATAGATAGATAGATAGATAGATAGATAGATAGATAGATAGATAGATAGATAGATAGATAGATAGATAGATAGATAGATAGATAGATAGATAGATAGATAGATAGATAGATAGATAGATAGATAAATAGAATCGCTTTAATAATATAATGAATGAGGTTTTTCTTCCCTCAGTCTTCACTCAGTCTTCCCTTGGCCCAGCTGTCCTGTTAATCCTAACTCTACATTTTACCATGTGTGATGTCACACATGGGAAAATGTAGGGTTAGGCAGTGAGACCATAAAACACTCTTTCTGCCTTTTCTCAGGCTAGGATGAACTGATTTCTAAAATGTTTGCACAGGTATACTAGATAGATAGATAGATAGATAGATAGATAGATAGATAGATAGATAGATAGATAGATAGACAGACAGACAGACAGACAGACAGACATAGTAGATAGATGGACAGATGGATAGAGATGGATAAAGTGAAGGAGGTTTCAGAGTGCAGGATAAAGAATCAGGCAGCAGGAGTTAGTAGGGAATGAGATAATTGTCGTTAAGTTATACAGTTTATTATTCTACAGACAGACGGAGGAGAGATGAGGTTAGGAAGGTTTATCACTTAGTTCCGTCAAGATCAAGATGAGAAGGGCGTTTCAGGACATCTTCTGTACTTCATGGGAAACTTAAAAGTGCAGAAAGCTGTTCTTTACTGGGAACATGGAAAGGTTAATGGACTTGACTTATAATAGCACTTTTTAGCCCATTTTCTCAGCCCCAAAGCGCTTTACATTTCTTACCACATTCACCCATTCATACACCGATGGCAGTAGCTGACATGCAAGGCGCTCTCTGAACCATCGGGAGCAATGTGGGGTTCAGTGTCTCTTTGCCCAGGGACACTTGGACATGTGGCGGGGAGACGGGGGATCCAACCACCGACCCTGTAACCCAGTGGACGACCGCCCTACACACTTCACCACAGCCTCCCAAGTTAACATATTAATGGTTAGGGGGGGTTAGGGTTAGGGTTTCCAGTTATATGTAATTTATGATCATCAGAGTGAAAATGAGACTGTTTCAGAAATATTTAAAAAGTTCCTGGACCTGGAAATGTTTTGTTCAAATCTCCATCTCCAGGAAAAGCTGATGGTGTACATTTGGTTTCCAGGGATTTGTCCAATGTCCCAGAAAGAAAGGTGTAAGCCCACTCAATATGTCACACACACACACACACACACACACACACACACACACACACACACACACACACACACACACACACACACACACACACACACACACACAGAGACACACACACACACACACCCAGAGAGAGAGAGACACACACACACACACACACACAGCGAGAGAGAGACACACACAAACACCCAGAGAGAGACACACACACACACACACACACACACACACATACACACACACACACACACACACACACACACACACACACACACACACACACACACACACACAGAAAGAAGGCTTTATGAGATACTGTTAGATCAATGCTTCCTAAGGAGACACACACATCGATTATCTGAACACTTTCACAGAAGATGAACCACCAGCTAGACAAGCGCTCGCTGAAAGGTGTAGAGCTCTGAATATGTTACACACACACACACACACACACACACACACACACACACACACACACACACACACACACACACACACACACACACACAGAGAGA
>NW_027648478.1:0-10000 GCF_949987685.1 Ammodytes marinus
CAGACACACACACGCAGACACACAGACAGACAGACAGGACAGACAGACAGACAGACAGACAGACAGACAACACACACACACACACACACACACACACTCACTTTCTTCCCTATCAGACTAGAGGAGAGATTTTTAATGCTAGAGGGACTAGCTGGTGATGGGGTGATTATAATTTCTTCTGGGTCATTCAGCTCTATAAGTTATTAATTATTGATTAAAAATCTGATGCATCGATGTAGATTGAACTAGCCAACGTCGGTTGAATGTTAAAATGAGCTCAGCCTTCAATTCAAAGCAACATACACATTAATCTATCTATCTATCTATCTATCTATCTATCTATCTATCTATCTATCTATCTATCTATCTATCTATCTATCTATCTATCTATCTATCTATCTATCTATCTATCCATCCATCCATCCATCCATCCATCCATCCATCCATCCATCCATCCATCCATCCATCCATCCATCCATCCATCCATCCATCCATCCATCCATCCATCCATCCATCCATCCATCCATCCATCCATCCATCCATTCCATCCATCCATCCATCCATCCATCCATCCATCCTTCCATCCATCCATCCATCCATCCATCCATCCATCCATCCATCCATCCATCCATCCATCCATCCATCCATCCATCCATCCAATCCATCCATCCATCCATCCATCACCTTTTTTGGTCTTCTTTGCTTCTTTGCACCAGAGATTTCAGTTTTGGTCTTTGTTGAGTTGTTAACTTGGTTTACCACTTCACTGCTGTAAAACCTGCATATTTCCCTGGGCAGTAAGGTGTGTGTGTGTGTGTGTGTGTGTGTGTGTGTGTGTGTTGTGTGTGTGGTGTGTGTGTGAGAGAGAGTGTGTGTGTGTGTGCTTAGGTGACTGTGTGTATGTGTCTGTCTTTGTGTGTATGTGTGTGCGTATGTATGTGTGTGTGTGTCTGTCTGTCTGTCTTTGTGTGTGTGTATGTGAGTGTGTGTGTGTGTGTGTGTGTGTGTGTGTGTGTGTGTGTGTGTGTGTGTGTGCTTAGGTGACTGTGTGTATGTGTCTGTCTTTTTGTGTGTGTGTGTGTGTGTGTGTGTGTCAGTGTGTGTGTGTCCCTCTCTCCCTGTGTGTGTGTGTGTGTGTGTGTGTGTGTGTCTCTCTCTCTCCCTGTGTGTGTGTGTGTGTGTGTGTGTGTGTGTGTGTGTGTGTGTGTGTGTGTGTGTGTGTGTGAGAGAGATGAAGGCTCATTGATCCCGTAGAGGAGCCACAGCTGCTCTACTGCACAGCGTTATTAATCTGACGGGTTTTAAAACGATGATCGCAGCCATTCTTCACCATTACTGCCGCACACACACACACACACACACACACATACACGCTCACACACAGACACAGAAAGAGAGAGACACATACATGCTCGCACGCACACACACACACACACACAAAAACAGAGAGACACACACACACACACACACACACACACACACACACACACACACACACACACACACACACACACACACTGCTGAATATGTATTTATATCAACAGGAGTTAGGTGTGTGTGTGAAGGCTTTCAGCTTGTAGAGAAAATACTTCCGTGATCAGAGGAAGTATTGATTCACTCTGAAAGCTGATTAACTTTTAATGAGCAGGATTTTGGAACGCACTTCTTAGAGAGAGAGACACACACACACACACACACACACACACACACACACACACACACACACACACACACTTCTAACACCCCACGACTAAATTACCCTAAACACTTTATCTCACGCCAACAGAAAATTACTCAGAAGTCAGCTCTTTAAACCTGCAGTGTGTAGAGTTTTGGGTTTTATTTCCTAGCAGATTTTGTAGAAAGTAATTATAATATCCATAAGGACATTTAATTTAGTGCATAATAGCTGAAACATTTTTTTTAAATAATTTTTTTCCCTTACAAAGGGTCTCATATATGTCCATATTTCTGCATATTTTGGACCAAAGCCTTGTCACCGCCATCTTGAAAGTATCATAGTTGGAATGTCATCAGGTGCATTGTTTAACATTTAGAATTGTTCTTGTCCTTGAAGGCCACTGTAGCTTCTGTTATTATTCTAAAGGGTTGGGGTTACCCAGGGAGCGTTGCATTCTAGAACTTTGTCGAACTTTCTTGATGATGTCATATTACACACTGCAGGTTTAAAATATATTTTTAAACTACCGTTGTGAAAAAAGCCTCATACAGCTCCGGAAAAAATGAAGAGACCAGTCTGGATTTTTCTTCAATCTTCATCTCTACATAACTTATTGAAAATGCTCTTAATGACAAGAAAAATGTATTGGAATTTGGTAGAAATGTTGTCAGTAGTTTATATTATAAAACCAAAATGTTCATTCTACTCAAACATATGCCTATAAATAGTCAAACGAGAGACACTGAACACTTGGAGTGGGGTCTTTATTTGTACAGTGTCACAGGGATGCTTAGCCTGTTTTGAAAACGCAGCTACTTAAATGTTTAAAGGCAGTTTTGAACTTAACGGCAGCAATTTTGCACATCAAACAGTGTTTACAGGTGTGTGTGTATGTGTGTGTGTGTGTGTGTGTGTGTGTGTGTGTGTGTGTGTGTGTGGGGGGGGGGGGGCGGGGGGAGGGGGCCTCTGGGTATGTGAGTAAATTTTAAAAGGCTTTGATGGAGCTCTGACATACAGCTCCGGAAAAATTGAAGAGACCAGTCTGGATTTTTCTTCAATCTTCATCTCTACATTACTTATTGAAAATGCTCTTAATGACAAGAAAAATGTATTGGAATTTGGTAGAAATGTTGTCAGTAGTTTATATTATAAAACCAAAATGTTCATTCTACTCAAACATATGCCTATAAATAGTAAAACGAGAGACACTGAACCAGCAGTGTAATATCATGGTGATAGGCCCCGGTGCAATTTTTTTTCTTTGTGTCTCCGCCCCCGCGCACACACACACACACACACACACACACACACACACACACACACACACACACACACGCACAGCCACTCGAGAGAACTGCTATTGTCACCATGTAGGCTAACGTTACAGGTGACTAGCCACACACTCACTCTTTTTTTTTTTTTTTTTTTTTTTTTTCACCTTTATTTATACAGGTAAATCCCATTGAGTCCGAAGACTCTTTTTCAAGGGAGACCTGTTTTCCTTTCCCACGTTACCATTCACACACACATTCATACACCGATAGCAGCAGGCTAACTATCGACATTCACATGAGCCTGCAAGCCATACTTTCAGAACCATGGACAGCGGCCAAGGCTCCATATCAACACACTTACAGGTGAAACTCATATTATTAGAATATCATGGAAAATGAATTGGAATTGAGGCAAGAATTCATGCTAAATGGACCCAAACCAAGTACTGAGTACATATGGATGATTATACTTTATAGAGGGCCGACATTTCTATATTTAAAATCCCTTTTTTATTGATTTCATGTAATATTTAAATTTTCTGAGATTTTAAATTTGGGATTTTCATAAGCTGTGTAAGCCATAATAATCAAAATGATAACAAATAAACGCTTGAGATATCTCACTTTGCATGTAATGAGTCTATATATAATATATTATTATCACCTTTTAAGATGAATTACTGAAATAAATGAACTTTTGCACGATATTCTAATTTTTCGAGTTTCACCTGTATATAACACGGAACAGTTATTCACACGGCATCCAATAATCCTGGTTTGTGCGCGTCGCCATTTTGTGAGATTTTTACTCCGCCTCACGTTGGGGAGAGGGAGATAGCTGACGTATACCTAGGGTTGGGCACCGAAACCCGGTACCAGTATGGCACCGGTGCCGACGTAAGCGGTAGTAACCAGACCGAATAAGAATGAAAGTTTCGGTGCCTCATTTCGGTGCCACCGTCCATGGGTGCCGCCTTTCTTTATATGTCCATGGGTGCCGCCCCCTGCTGTAGTCACGTTTGTATTTTGACAGACTGATCGCTCTTTATGTCATGATTGATGAAGCATGTCCGCTCGCGGATGCTGTTCTGTGTACACCGAGAGGAGCATTTCTCACCGGGCTGTGAGTGACGAGAACGAGCCCGACCGTCTCGAGGAGCGCGCGCACTAGTGCTCAACAGTCGCTCTCGTTCGCAGTTTCACAGACTGATCGCTCTTTATGTCAGACTATTGTTGAACGTCAATGCAATGCATTTCTTTTTGCAAATGACACGCGATCTAGCAGTATTGTCACGCATGTATTAGGCACGTGTAGGCTGACGATGAGGCAGCGGCCGCCTGCACGCTTCCTCCCGTCAGCTGTTCTAGTGCTGCCTTTACGCACGGCGGTGGAGACAAACCCAAAAAACACACAGCGGAACACGGCGGCCCGGTGATATGGAAACGTTTAACAAGACACTTCATAAAGACACACTTAAAATAATGATCTCTGCCCATACAAAAAGCTCTGACTTGGATAACGTTATGGAGCGATCGATTTATAAAACCATCCGGTAGGCTACATGTGTCTGATGACGGGCCGTTATATTAATAATAAACAGCGCTGCACATTAGAACAGCATGTACATTAAAGATCTCGTATCCTTCCTGAGAAGGCAAACATGACATTTTTTCTGCACAAAAATGGTTAATTTGACAAAGTTAATAGTTGTGGTCTTATCTTTACAGAAGACTTCTTTGTATTTTTTATGTCAGTTGAATTTTGTTTCAAGTTAAATGCAAATGAGCACTGTTAATATTCCAAAAGGCACATGCTCTTCCTTGACTGTTTTCAGTCTGTGGTTCTCATTGGGTGTATTTATTCCCTTACTGTAAATCCAATACTGCATTTAATTTCATATGGGTGTTTTATATGTGTATCTATTTTAATTGTTAAGGTGTTGTATTGTTCAGGTCATAAGGACTCTTTCTTATCAAAATGATTACTTTTAGCTAAAGTTATAAGATGTAGATTAGATTACCTGGTAGTCTCCACATTAATCTCCATTATTATATTGTTTGAAACAGTATTTTTGTATTAGATATTGTGTGAATTTTATTTTATTTACATTTTAAAATAGTTTATCTGTAAGTTACTCGTAATTATATTGTTAAAGTTAATTGTGTTAAATTTGGCACTGGATATAAAAGGGCATTATTTTTTGACAAAGTGTGTGCAATTTGAGGCTTTAAAGTACCGGTAAAAGTACCGGTTAAGCACCGGAACCGTTTCAAAAGTACCGGGTAGTAACCGGTATCAGAAAAAACCCAACCGATACCCAACCCTACGTATACCTCCGAGGCAAAGTGAGGGATAACGGGCGGAGAGCTGTCACTCAAGACATCGCGCCAATACATTTTAACCTCCAAAAGAATAAAAACTAGCGTGGTCCAAAAAAAATTCACCCCCCCTCAGTGTTGTCATGGAGATATGACCTAAACATACAGACAAACATGGTTTCGTGGACCAGGCTGTAAATAGGTTTAATAAGACTTTGAAAACAGCCTGTCTAACAAGTGAGTCAAAGAAAAATGGCTCAGCCTGTTTTGAAAACGCACACAAACACACACACACACACACACACACACACACACACACACACACACACACACACACACACACACACACACACACACACTCACACACACACACAAAGAGACACACACACACACACACACACACAGCCACTTAACTGTTGAAAGGCAGTTTTGAAGTTAACGGGAGCGATTTTGCACATCAAACAGTGTTTACAGGTGTGTGTGTGTGTGTGTGTGTGTGTGTGTGTGTGTGTGTGTGTGTCTGTGTGTGTGTGTGTGTGTCTGTCTGTGTGTGTGTGTGTGCGTGTGTGTGTGTCTGTGTACAGGTGTTGGGGGGGCCTGTGGGTATGTGAGTGAAGTTTAAAAGGCTTTGATGTTGCCGGGGGGAACAGTGTGTGTGAGCTCTGATACAAACTGCCTCTAGTGCTGCTCCTGTTTCATGACTAGAGGAGGGAGAAATGAAATTATTGTGTGTGTTTGTGTGTGTGTGTGTGTGTGTGTGTGTGTGTGTGTGTGTGTGTGTGTGGTTGTGTGTGTGTGTGTGTGTGTGTGCGTGTGGTTGTGTGTGTGTGCGTGTGTGTGTGTGTGTGTGTGTGTCTGTGTGTGTGTGTGTGGTTGTGTGTGTGTGTGTGTGTGTGTGTGTGTGTGTGTGTGTGTGTGTGTGTGGTTGTGGTTGTGTGTGTGTGTGTGTGTGTGGTTGTGTGTGTGTGTGTGTGTGTGTGTGTGTGTGTGTGTGTGTGTGTGTGTGTGTGCTGCAAAGTTATAAAGAAGTGAGTTAACGAGACCTTCATTTCCCATCGTTTGTTAAAGGTCACATATTATGCTAAATGCACTTTTTAAATGTGTTCTAACATATCCATGGGTCCACGGTGTGCCTAGAGACTGCCAAAATATAAAGAAAAATAACAATCTCTCCTGTTCTCACTCTCCCCCTTTCTGAAACCCCCACCCCTCCCCCCCAATATACTCCAGTCAGAATTCTCCTCGTTTCTGACCTCACAAACTGGAAAGCCAGAAGCTTCCACTGTGCAGCCCACACCCCTATTTCTTATTGGTCCACGGCCCTGACAGACAGAGGGCGAGGCGTATCTGGCTTCGCTTCCGGACAGGGGGCGGGGGCAGCTCAAAGATTGTATATTTACGAGGGGAGCTGCAGCTCTTTTTAAAAAATAGGCCATTGTGAGATTAGCTGAACATCAGCATAGTACAATAAATTATCTGAAAGTTTTTTTCAGCAAACAATTAAAGAAAAACGTATTAGGGACCACTAAGACCATATAATATGGTGTATAATAGAACCGAAAAGTGTATAATATGGGAGCTTTAAACTATGCTACATACAGTAAGCCAGTAAAGGTGTAGTCAGTGATTCTGGAGATCGCTTGTTGTCATAAATCGCAGCCATTCTTCACCATTAAAAAATGAAAAATATGTAAAATTTGTAAAAAAAAGTTAAAATAATATATTTGTGTAAAGTTAAAAGTGTATTTATTTGTCAATTTACACGAGGAAGGGGGCGCCCTTAGCTCAGTTGGTAGGGCGCCCCCCCCATGGGCCTCGGCCAGCAGCGGACCCGGGTTCGATTCCAGCCCGCCGTCGTTCTCTGCATGTCACTCCCCTCTCTGCCCCATTTCAACTCTGTCTCTACAATAGCAATAAAGCATACAAATTATCTTAAAAAAATTATATTTACACGAGGTATATCCAAATGTACGTTCGCTTTAACTGGTTTTTGACTCATGCGAAAGAGAGTAAATGCACAAAATGTGAGATGGAAACGCACACACACACACACGCACACACACACACACACACATACAGAGAAACACACACACACACACACACACACACACATACAGAGAAACACACACACACACACACACACACACACAGAGAGACACACGCACGCTCGGACACACACACGCACGCTCGGACACACACACACACACACATACAGAGAAACACACACACACACATACAGAGAAACACACACACACACACACACATTCACACACACACACACACACACATTCACACACACATACAGAGAAACACACACACACACACACACACACACATACAGAGACACACACACACACACACACACACAGACAAACAAACACACACACACACACACACACACACACACACACACACACACAGACAAACACAGACGCACACACACACACACACACACACACACACACACACACACACACACACACACACACACACACACACACACACTGGTTCCATATGATGTCACTCTGACGTTTGTCACTCCTGGAGAGGTAGTCCGCATCACTAGACACACTGCATCACCATGGCTACTGTTGATGTCACAATCTCCATGACAACAGCTGCTGACCTCACACTAACACACACACACACACACACACACACACACACACACCCCGACACATATACGTTTACACAGACACAGACACACACACACACACACACAGACACACACACACACACACACACACACACACACACACACACACACACACACACACACACACACACACACACACACACACACACACACACACACACACACACACACACCCTTATATGTGGAGTTTGAAAGTGATCAGTTAATCCTTTACTGATCGCCGAAGGAGGGATTTCAGACGGACAGAAATAGAGAGAGATAACAAGAGAGTAACCAGCGTGGAGAGATAAGAGGGACAGACACATTAAGGCAACACTGATTACAACTGGGAGAGTTTACTTTGAGCTAGCATTTAAGCCCCTATCTCACTGGGCTGCGACTGTTTGAGACAAGTTGGAGACTGCAATCGCGAGGGAGTCTCTAAACATGTCTCCAAACGTTCGCAGAGGTCTCAATTTCCTCTCATGAGTCGCAGAGCCGCGCAGTCCTGTCGCTTGAATTTTGAACATGTTCAAAAAAAGTGTGCGACAAATCTGCGAGGGGTTGGCGATATATGAAACTAAATTGGGACTGATTTGAGACAAAATTGAGACTGACATTCCGTTCGTGCGACGCTCGCCAGACGTTCGCGAGACATAAATGCGACCTCCTGGCAAGTGTTGGGCAGGACATTCGCAAACGTGTCGTGAGGAACCAACTCAGTCAGACTGCAAGATAAAATTGTCGCTAATTCGAGGATGCACTTTTCAACACTAACAATCTTGGCCGCATGAAGTAGGACATCCGGGTACTTCTAACCATCCTAAATCTGGCCATAAGAATCGGGACATCCTAAATCTTTTTTCTACATACTATATAGTAGAAAGTATGCGACATCCTAAATCGAGTCAGAAAGTGCGAGAAATGTGATACAACTTTGCGAGGGTTTGGCGACATATGAAACTAAATTGTGACTGATTTGTGACAAAAATGAGACTGACATTCCGTTCGTGCGACGCTCGCCAGACGTTCGCGAGACATAAATGCGACCTCCTGGCAAGTGTTGGGCAGGACATTCGCAAACGTGTCGTGAGGAACCAACTCAGTGAGACTGCAAGATAAAATTGTCGCTAATTCGACTATTTTCTCGCAATTTTGTGTCTCCAACTTGTCGCACACTGTCGCAGCCCAGTGAGATAGGGGCTTTAGTGACACACTGTCGCAGCCCAGTGAGATAGGGGCTTTAGTGACACACTGTCGCAGCCCAGTGAGATAGGGGCTTTAGAGACACACTGTCGCAGCCCAGTGAGATAGGGGCTTTAGTGACACACTGTCGCAGCCCAGTGAGATAGGGGCTTTAGAGACACACTGTCGCAGCCCAGTGAGATAGGGGCTTTGTCATTAAAGTTGAAATACTGACATTCTGACTTAAACATGCAGTGTGTAGAATTTTGGGTTTTATTTCCTAGCAGATTTTGTAGAAAGTAATTATAATATCCATAAGTACATTTAATTTAGTGCATAATAGCTGAAAAAAACGTTTTGAATTATTATTTTTTCCCTTAGAAAGGGTCTCATATATGTCCATATTTCGGCATATTTTGGACCAAGGCCTAGTGCCGCCATCTTGAAAGTGTCATAGTTGGAATGTCATCAGGTGCATTGTTTAAATAATGTCCTTGAAGGCCACTGTAGCTTCTGTTATTATTCTAAAGTGTTGGGGTTACCCAGGGAGCGTTGCATTCTAGAACTTTGTAGAACTTTCTTGATGATGTCATATTACACACTGCACCTTTAAAGGAATATTTCACTCATACGAAACCGGCGTTCTATCATTATAAAATCACTATTATAATATAATGAATGAGGTTTTTCTTCCCTCAGTCTTCCCTCAGTCTTCCCTTGGCCCAGCTGTCCTGTTAATCCTAAACCCTTCATTTTCCCATGTGTGATGTCACACATGGGAAAATATAGGGTTAGGCAGTGAGACCATAAAACACTCTTTCTGCCTTTTCTCAGGCTAAAATGAACCGATTTCTAAAATGTTTGCACATTTATTCTACATAGGATCTCAGAGTTCAATACACCTTC
>NW_027648478.1:15000-22500 GCF_949987685.1 Ammodytes marinus
GAGTGAGAGCTATGCTGTGTCTGAAATCGCGCACTTCTGTACTTACACTTACTTTTTTGAGTGCACTTTGCGCAAAACCGGAGAGTGTGCCAAAATGCAGTGCACTGTAAGTTCCTCGGTCGTGCACTCAAAACGGTCTAAAACTTGAGTGTGGAGCGATGGACACTTTCCACACTCAACGGCCGCCATCTTGCCTACGTAACGGAGAGGACGGAACATTCTAATCAAAATAGAGGAGCTTGAAGCAACCGTGGAGACGGACGCGCTCCACAAAAGTTAAATTACACATTGTTTTAGTTTTTCCGCGACTAATGTGCCTGTTTTGGCTATCGGTAACGCAAGCAGAAAAAAATACCACCGAAGAAGAACCGTCAAAATGCAAAGTCATTTCCGGTAGGTGCGCGACGGCAGTTTGGACAGCGCACTGTAGAAATGAGAGCACTGCGTCTATAAGTAAGTGTACTGTAGGGATAATAAAGTGCACTCAATGTAAGTGCACTTACGTAAGTGCGCGATTTCAGACACAGCACTAGTCTTCTTGGGGTCCGAAACATACAATATATAGGCAACAGTGGATACTTTTTAGGTTTTTATGTCAAATTCTGTGACAATTTAAACATTTTCTATCGACCCAAACTGCTTCACTTTTTACCTGCAAACTTCTTCCTCAAAACTAAACTGAGATGAAACAACTTCTCTCTCCTACTCATTTTCATCCTGTGCGGCTCGTTGCCCGTTCAGTTAGAGCGCTGGCAGCCCACCATACCTCTGGCTCCGTTCAGAAGACTTACACCTCACTGAGCGGTCTCATATTTGGGTCACTGTGTCCAGAGCTTGAGCCAAAATGTCAGCTTAGAAAGAAGACCTTTGAAAATGACCCAAATGAGACTATTTTTTTTATTTTTTTTTGCCGCTTTGTGGATATGTTTAGACTTGTGTTGACGTTTTAATCCAAACTTTCTGGGTTTGATAATTTTTTTTTTTTTTTAAAGATATTTTTTGGGGCATTTTTATGCTTTATTGACAGTGCAGAGACAGAGGTGAAATGGGGCAGAGAGGGGAGTGACATGCAGAGAACGACCGCGGGCTGGAATCGAACCCGGGTCCGCTGCTGGCCGAGGCCCATGGGGGGGGACGCCCTACCGACTGAGCTAAGGGCGCCCCGGGTTTGATCATTTTCGATCCATAGCCTTCGTACTTCCGCTTAATTTTCATTTCCCTTCAGTAGTCAGTCTGGGTCAGCGGTACATTAGTTTGCTGTTGGTTTAGGCAGCCTTATTCTGCCCATCAGATAAAGGTCTGAAATGAGCCTCCTAGGTTTGGGGACAGATTGAATCCAGTATCTATCTAATCCACTTGTTACCACACTTATCTGTCCAGGGCAGAAGCTGTTGTCCATGATTAGGAAAATGATCTATTATCTTTAGGCCACAAGCAAGATGAAAGAAAAAAAGTGTAATAAATAAATAGATAGAGGCAGAGGAACACACACACACACACACACACACACACACACATACACACACACACACACATACACACACACAGACACACACATACACACACACACACACACACACACACGCACACACTTGTGACAATCAAGATTTGGAAAGTTAAATGGTATTATTCTGTCTGGTCTGTCCTCTGTCCGTCCGATACGTTTCATTTGGTCCAGACGTCATTAGGACGGAGCTGCTGCGTTAAGCGCTTTGTGTGTGAAAGACAAATGCCTCGCTGCTCGACAAAAACACAATTTACTAGTTCAAGACGTGGATGTTTTGTTAAAGACCTACTTCACCGGTGGGAATATGAAGGTGTATTGAACTCTCACTGTCTAACCCTACATTTTCCCATGGGTGACATCACACATGGTAAAACTGTAGGGTTAGGGTTAACAGGACAGCTGGGCCAAGGGAAGACTGAGGAAAGATTGAGGGAAGAAAAACCTTATTCACTATATTATAATAGTGATTTTATAATGATAGAACGCCGGTTCTGTATGGGTGAAGTATTCCTTTAAGAGTTGTATTATGTTATACAGCAGTTGGTTCTGAGCGAGTGATTTGATTGGACGAGAGACCTTCTGAGCGTTCTGAAGGAGTGCTGATATTAGCCAACAACATCACTCTGACTGTTCACCAAACTGTAGACCAACTGTCAAAATCACTCCGCGGCTCACTGATGAGCCGGAGCTTCACTTGTGTGTTATCTGTGTGTGTGTGACTCAGGTTGACTGTGGCGAGTCTCTCCCCTGTGAGAGGGCATCGCTGCCACACACAGACACACAGACAGAGACAGTGTGCGGTAGTCACTCACACTCACGTTACTGAAGACAGCAATAGTGTGTGGAGATAAACTCAGGCTGCTGAATAATACGAGCGCAGCATATTAGCCTAGCCTAGCTTGCCCACCTCATTGTATAACGTTACTTCCCCCGGGCCGAAATACACTCATAAACTCTGGGAAATGAAGCGTGGGGGTTTGGATTGGGCAGCGGACTTTATTACCAACTAGATTAAGATCCGCCGTTCCGTTTCTTTGGTGATTTTTACGGGACATCGGGCCGCCGTGGTTAATGTGACCAGAGTAAACAAAGCAAGACGAGCTCACTCGCGTAAAGTTGTTGCTTAGCAACGCGCTCCGCTCTGATTGCTGTTGTCGAACTATTTGTGTTGGCGGAAGCAAATACATTCTTAAATGATTAAAGATAACATTTTAAAGTTAACTTGTGAATTTCAGTTGTAAAACTGCTGTATAAAAGCAATAGCACACTCGAGGTCGCATGTTGTCGCTCTATATCAGCACTGCTGTGTTTCTCTTCGGCACTCGGCCTGCGGCCTCGTACCTACGACCGAATCACAGCAGTGCTGATATAGAGCGACAACATGCTCCCTCTCGTGTGCTATTGCTTAATTTAAACACTGTTACATGTTGTATATTTACTAATTTTCTTAATATACTCGTGCTATAATATTCTGTTAAATCTATCTATCTATCTATCTATCTATCTATCTATCTATCTATCTATCTATCTATCTATCTATCTATCTATCTATCTATCTATCTATCTATCTATCTATCTATCTATCTATCTATCTATCTATCTATCCATCCATCCATCCATCCATCCATCCATCCATCCATCCATCCATCCATCCATCCATCCATCCATCCATCCATCCATCCATCCATCCATCCATCAATCAACTTTTATTTATATCGCGCGTTTCATACTCAAGAGTAGCTCAAAGTGCCTTACAATGAATAACAGAAAAATACCGATAAAAACAGCTAATAAAATCAAGAGATCGAGGCGACTGTGGCTCAGTTGGTAGAGCGGGTCGGCTGATGATCGAAGGGTTGGAGGTTCGATCCCCGCCCTGCCACCTGTGTCATGGTTGTTGTCCTTGGGCAAGACACTTCACCCACCTTGCCTCATGTGAATGTCGATAGTTAGCCTGCTATGTGTGTGTGAATGGTAACGTGTAAATGGGAACAGGTCTCCCTTGTAAAAGAGTCTTCGGTCTCAATGGGATTTACCTGTAGAAATAAAGGTTAAAAAAAAAAAAAAAAAAAAAAAAAAAGAAGAAAATGAAAAGAACCCAACCCTCCCACCCCCGTAGACATGCACAGACACATACACAAATACATACACACTCTCACACACACTCACACATACACACACACACAGACACACACACTCACACACTCACACACAGACACACACACTTACACACACTCACACATACACACACAGACACACACACTCACACACTCACACATACACACACACTCACACATACACACACAGACACACAAACTCACACACACACTCACACATACACATACAGACACACACACTCACACACTCACACATACACACACACTCACACATACACACACAGACACACAAACTCACACACACACTCACACATACACATACAGACACACACACTCACACACTCACACATACACACACACTCACACATACACACACAGACACACAAACTCACACACACACTCACACATACACATACAGACACACACACTCACACACTCACACACACTCACACACACACACACAGACACACAAACTCACACACTCACACATACACTAGCTATCACTAAAGAGACATGGCATTTTCCATATTTTTTCCGATGAACCGAAGCACTTACCATACTCAAAATGAAAAAGAAAATGTGATTATCCATCCCCCCTCTCTCTCTTTCTCACAGAATGAATCCATCTAAAGCCCAACCTTTATTTTACCTTTTAAACCTGCAGTGTGTAGAATTTTGATTTTTATTTCCTAGCAGACCTTTTATTGACACGGTGAAAACATTCTGCTGCAGGTCAGATAACACCCAGACGAAAAGCAAAATAGTTTTTCGGGGGACGTTTATTTTGTTTTCATTATTTTCAGACTCTCACAAGATTCTCGGTGAAATTGAGCTTAAAGGTGAAGCTGGTAGAAATATATTCATCACACTGGCAAAAAGCAGAAGGTCCCATGAAGTATATCTTAACTCAGAGCATGGACTGTTAACAAACATGAGACTAAACTGTATGTCCTTATGGGTGTGTGTGTGTGTGTGTGTATGTGTGTGTGTGTGTGTGTATGTGTGTGTGTGTCTGTGTGTGTGTTAGTGTGTTAGTGTGTGTGTGTGCGTTCGGTGTTAGTGTGTGTGTGTGTGCGTGTGTGTGTGTGCGTGTGTGTGTCCGTCTTTGTGTGTGTGTGCGTATTTGTGTGTGTTTCTGTGTGTGTGTGTATTTGTGTGTGTGTGTGTATGCGTGTGTGTTTGTGCACAATCTCAATAAGGACACAAACCAAGGAACCACTTGCTGTGTGTGTGTGTGTGTTAGTGTGTGTGTGTGTGTGTGTTAGTGTGTGTGTGTGTGTGTGTTAGTGTGTGTGTGACCAATCTTTATTACTTCTACATTAATCTACATTGGTTCTCCCAGGAACAGAGGAAATAGTTTTTTCGTATCTCAAAACGTAAATCCCTTCCGACAGTTTACCACTAGGCTTTTAAAGGATTCTTATATACACAGCTCTGGGAAAAATTGAGAGAGCACTACTTATATTCAGTGTCTCTCGTTTTTACTCTTTATAGGCATACAGTCCCCTCCATAAGTATTGGAACAGTGAGGCCAATTCCTTTATTTTGTCCCAAATCCTTCAATGGGTCACAGGCTTGATGCAGTTGTTGCAAGCGAAGGATTTTCAACATAATATTAAAGCTCCCATATTATACACTTTTCGGTTCTATTATACACCATATTGTATGGTGTATAATAGAACTGTCTGTCTGTCAGGGCCGTGGACCAATAAGAAATAGGGGTGTGGCCTGCACAGTGGAAGCTTCTGGCTTTCCAGTTTGTGAAGTCAGAAACGAGGAGAATTCTGACTGGAGTATATTGGGGGGGGGGGGGGGGAGGGGTGGGGGTTTCAGAAAGGGGGAGAGTGAGAAAGGGAGAGATTGTTATTTTTTTAATATTTTGGCAGTCTCTAGGCACACCGTGGACCCATGGATATGTTAGAACACATTTAAAAAGTGCATTTAGCATAATATGTGACCTTTAAGTCTTATTCACTTAAATTTATTTTAAGTCTATCCGTTCCAATACTTTTGCTCACCTAAACATGTGGTGTTCCTTTACAAATAATGATATCTTCTCAGTTGTGTATCAGATCCAGATGTGAATACCTGGAAATGAAAGCTGAAATGTTGAGCTATTGTCTCATATTCATATTTTGGTGTCAAACCCAAATGTTTCCAGTCGACAGCAAAAATGAAGGAATTGGCCTCACTGTTCCAATACTTTTGCAGGGCACTGTATGTTTGAGTAGAATGAACATTTTGGTTTTATAATATAAACTACTGACAGCATTTCTACCAAATTCACAATAAAAATATTGTCATTAAAGAGCATTTTCAATAAGTAATGTAGAGATGAAGATTGAAGAAAAATCCAGACTGGTCTCTTCATTTTTTCCGAGCTTTTTAGCTATAATTCTACTGATGGGATTAGGTTAAACCACATATACCGTATATATATATTTTTTAAAGATGCTAAATGATTTCCAATATTCTTTTTTTAAATATACTGTATGAGGATAACCACACACACACACACACACACACACACACACACACACACACACACACACACACACACACACACACACACACACACTACTGTATATGTGTGAGAATTAACTCCTTCAGCTCAGTGGAGCGGCTCACGTCAGAGAAGTTCCCCGAAAAAGCTTAAAGTAAATCCTCCGCCTGGCTTTCCTTATCTGTTTCACCGGAAATGGGAACACACATTTCATATTATCATATCTGTGTTTGTGTGTGTGTGTGTGTGTGTGTGTGTGTGTGTGTGTGTGTGTGTGTGTGTGTGTGTGTGTGTGTGTGTGTGTGTGTGTGTGTGTGTGTGTGTGTGTGTGTGTGTGTGTGTGGTGTGTGTGTGCGGGTCTCCGCGTGTGTTTATGTTGTTAAGGCAAGGCAAGTGTATTTCTATAGCACAATTCAGACACAAGGCCACTCAAAGTGCTTTACAGGGGCATGAAATACACCAAGATTAAAATACATAAAACACATTAGAAAAGCGAATGAATAGAAATAAAACATTTAGAAGCGGAGCAGCAGGAGAAACATAACTTGAAAGTAAATGTTTTAGCAGAGCAGTTTGACAGACAGTTGGTTGACTGATGGTAAGCGGTTAGTTTCCTGTTGTTAAACACACACAAGGTGAATCTCAATCGAGCAGCCCGCCCGAGCCTACGAAGGCTGCATTTGAAGACCGATTGCGTCATAGCGGCGCGCAAAGGGCTTGTCCCATTTGGAAGGCTCCTTCATATGCGGCCGAGAAATGCAGCCTTCGTTTCACGGTTTTGAAGGGTCCAACAGATGTATCCTTCGTGGCCCAAGATATCCCAAGATTCATTGCGTTTTTTTTCAGAGATATGGCATAAAATAAAATAAAAAATAACAAAACAGCAACGTGTTGCTCTATCTTCTTAACTTTTATCTAAGGTAACGGCTTGTTACGCAAACCGGAAATGCTCGTAAACGATGGCCTTCATAGACCGCGTCCTTAGAAGGATGTGGCCCCTCGATTGAGACACGGCCACAGTGAAGCTGTCATGATGACACATGATAAAATAAGATTCAAGATTCAAGATGGTTTTATTGTCATATACACAACAATTACAGAGCAGTCGCTGGCAATGAAATCCTTTAGTCTTGGGCTCCTCCAACACAGAGCAAGGCAAGTTTATTTCTATAGCACAATTCAGACACAAGGCCAAAAATTACAGGTTAAAATGGAAACAAAAAAGTCTTCAGATTTGATTTAAAGGAGCTGAGAGTTGCAGACAGACCTCAAGTTCTCTGGGAGTTTGTTCCAGAGATTTGGTGCATAAAAACTAAAAGCTGCTTCTCCTTGTTTAGTCCTAACTCTGGGGACTGTAAGTAGACCTGTCTGTC
>NW_027648478.1:30000-32500 GCF_949987685.1 Ammodytes marinus
GTCCTGGGTCTTCCCCGAGGCCTCCTTTCAGCTGGATGTGACTGGAACACCTCCCTAGGGAGGCGCCCTGGGGGCATCCTTACCAGATGCCCGAACCACCTCAACTGGCTCCTTTTTACACGTAGGAGTAGCGTCTGTACTACAAAATCTCTCAGGATGACTGAGCTGCTCACCCTATCTCTCAGGGAGATGCCAGACACCATGCTGAGAAAACCCATTTTGGCCACTTGTACCTGCGGTCTAGTTCTTTGGATCATGACCAAGCCTTCATGACCAGGTGAGAGTACGAACCAAGATCGATCTGTAGATCGAGAGATTTGCCTTCCAACTCAGCTCTCTTTATGTCACAACGTTGCGATAAAGCAAGTGCAATACCATCCCCACTGCTCTGATTCTCCGGCCAAACTGAGGCTCCATTGTCCCCTCCCTCGCAAACAAGACTCCAAGGTACTTGAACTCCTTCACTTGGGGTTAGGACTCATTCCCTATCTGGAGTAGACAATCCATAGGTTTCCTACTGAGAACCATGGCCTCAGATTTAGAGGTACTGATCCTCATCCCAACTGCTTCACACTCGGCTGTGAACCAATCCAGTGAGAGCTGAAGGTCACAGACCGATGATGTCATCAGGACCACGTCATCTGCATAAAGCAGTGATGAGATCACAGTGAGGATCACATTTCTGAAATTTCAGAGTCTGACAATGACTTTGAAGAAGAGAATGGAATTGAGCATCAGCTAGTTCCAAAACGAAGACACAGGACCAGCCTTCAGCAGCCAGCCCTAGGACCAGCCCATTAGTTTTGTAATGTAAACTGACCTGAATGGGTTGAATTTCCAATTAAGTTCAAATAAATTAAAATCAAAAGTTGTGAAAAACCCTGCTTCATTTGTAAATTTGTTGAATTTATTTCCCTAATATCTTTTTTATAATAGTTTTTCTTGTTTTATTACATTTTATTCAAAAACAGACAAAAAACGAGTGGTACTTTAATTCATAAATGGGATCTAACAAAGGTGAAGGGCAAATATTAACCATATATGCTGTTTATATTTCTTGCAAATAGGATGAAGTAAACATCTGTTGAGTATTTTAACATAAAATGTTTGATTGTGTTGAATTAAAACCTCCTAAAATGCAGTGGGTCCACCAGACACGGGCTGTGTAACAACAATATGAACACCACACAAGGAAAAAGAAAAAAAAGTTCAAAGTAATTTATCGTTAAAACTGACCCTGCATTCCATATCTCATACTCTTTCCTTGTACTATTCTTCATACTACATCTGATTATGAAAAGTATAAAGTTAGGATGCAATAGACGTACACTTTACGACATACTTTTATTTATTTATTTCATCATAACATGGTCATCGTAACCTTGATCTTGCCTCTAGCTTATATATCTGTCTTATCGTCACTTCCGGTGCGCACTGGATTGTGGGTCAGAATCGCCAAAACGATGATGTTGTAGACATACTTCCCGCATACTTAATCTGATCACAAGATTTGGGACATCCTAAATCTTTTTTCTATCACGCTAAATAGCAGAACGTATATGGGGATTGGATGGCAGGGTGATAGGGGGCGACCGTGGCTCAGGTGGTTAAGCGGGTCGGCCAATGATCCAAGGGTTGGCGGTTCAATCCCCCGCCCGGCCACCTGTGTCATGGTTGTTGTGTCCTTGGGCAAGATACTTCACCCACCTTGCCTCGTGTGAATGTGCATGACTGCTGTATGTTTGAGGTGGTGGTCGGAGGGGCCGTAGGCGCTGAATGGCAGCCACGCTTCCGTCAGTCTGCCCCAGGGCAGCTGTGGCTACTCTCGTAGTTTACCACCACCGGTATGACTGTGTGTGAATGAATGGAACCTGGAACCCTGTAAAGCGTCTTTGAGTGCCTTGAAAAGCGCTATATAAATCCAATCCATTATCAGCTCTCTCTCATAGTCTGTTTCACCCTTCAACCCCTTAAACAGGCGTATCTTGGAGGCGGCTAAGCGCAGTAACGTGACGGGACACTTCTTGTGGGTCGGGTCAGACAGCTGGGGGTCAAAGATATCCCCGGTGGTTCAGCAGGAGCGAGTGGCCGAGGGAGCCGTCACCATCCTGCCCAAGAGAGCTTCAGTCGACGGTAAGACAGACAGACAGACAGACAGACAGACAGGCAGACAGACAGATAGACGGACGGACGGATAGATAGACAGACAGACAGACAGACAGACAGACGGACGGACGGACGGACGGACGGACGGACAGATAGATAGACAGACAGACAGACAGAGAGACGGACAGACAGACAGACGGACGGACGGACGGACGGACGGACGGACGGACGGACGGACGGACGGACGGACAGACAGACAGACAGACAGACAGATAGATAGATAGATAGATAGACGGACGGACGGACGGACGGACGGACGGACGGACGGACGGACATGCAGACACGCAGACAGACAGACAGGCAGACAGGCAGGCAGACAGACGGACGGACGGAC
>NW_027648477.1:7500-12500 GCF_949987685.1 Ammodytes marinus
TGCATGCGAGTGTGTGTGTGTGTGTGTGTGTGTGTGTGTGTGTGTGTGTGTGTGTGTGGAGGGGGGTTGTTTTTTGTTAGTACGTACGTTTAGCTGCAAAGGTAATTCAATTTCCATTCCAGATGATCTTTACTTTTTTATTTTTTGATAATCGATTTCTCATTTCAGTTTTTAGGCATTTTTGTTTGTCTTCAAAAAAAATTATGTGTTAAAAATCTTTAGGATTTTGACTGTTGGTATTTATTTATTTTTTTTCTTAACCTTTATTTCTACAGGTAAATCCCATTGAGTCCGAAGACTCTTATACAAGGGAGACCTGTTTTCCTTTCCCACGTTACCATTCACACACACATTCATACACCGATAGCAGGCTAACTATCGACATTCACACGAGGCAAGGTGGGTGAAGTGTCTTGCCCAAGGACACAACAACCATGACACAGGTGGCAGGGCGGGGATCGAACCTCCAACCCTTTGATCATCGGCCGACCCGCTCTACCACCTGAGACACAGTCACCCCGTATTTAACACATGAATAAATAAATAAATAAAAATAATAAATATATATATATATTTTTTTTAAAGATATTTTTTGGGCATTTTTATGCATTATTGATAGTGCAGAGAGACAGAGGTGAAATGGGGCAGAGAGGGGAGTGATATGCAGAGAACGACCGCGGGTGGGAATCGAACGCGGGTCTGCTGCTGGCCGAGGCCCGGGAGGGGGACGCCCTACCAACTGAGCTAAAGGCGCCCCTAATAAATACATTTTAAGAATATTAATTCAAACTATTGTATTGTTTTTCTACAGATGGCTCCACCTTTCCACTTGGTGTTCCTCCTCTGTCTGACCGGCGGGCTGCTGATTTCAGGAACTGTAAGTAAATATGTTTTTTATGATAAATAAAAAAATACGAAATTCACCTCAAGAACTGGCTGTATTTATACACAGTAAAGGGGGCTAATAATGCTGACCCTAAAGGGGGGCTAATAATGCTGACCCTAAAGGGGGGCTAATAATGCTGACCTTGGTAATTTTTAGTTTTTTTTCTGATAAAATTCTGGTATTGTGTGCAAATAGAAATAGTTTATGTTTTTTTTTAAATAAAACTAGTATGTTTAGAAATGTTGAAAATGCTTTGCTCTGTTAAAAAAGCACTTAAAATGTCATAGGGGGCGGGGGGAGGGGGGGCTAATAATGTTATCCTCAACTGTACAAAGCAATAGAATGCTTGTTTGGTGGATGACCTTTCAATGTTGCACCAAAAGCCTTGAAAAAGAGTCTTCGGTCTCAATGGGATTTACCTGTATAAATAAAGGTTAAAAAAAGGGCTTTGAGGGGGAAGAAAATACTATTTTTAGGTTTTCAAGATGATAGCTGCTAAAATGAGAAACCTCAAAGTGCCATTTCCAGGCTGATGGAATGAATGTGTTCTATTCACAGCGGTCCGCCAACATCGAGCGCCGCTCCGCAGGTTGGTAGCTTGACTTATTTCTACTTGTTCAATTGCATTTAACGTCAGTAGTTCACACAGACAACATTATGTTCTCTGGTTAGCTGGAATAAAGTAGCAGTAGGGGAGAGTGGCCTAAGTTGTGCATTTTGGAAGTTGTGCCACCCCTTGTTTCTAGAAAAGCATAGAAGAAATTGGAAATGTGACCACATATTTAAGAAGAGCCATCCATTTGACTCATCCTGTAAAGAAGGGAGACACAAGGAATAAGATATAAGCACATTTAAGCTCAAAAAACTGTGTTTTGCCTTTCAAAGTAAAATTTCCATGATCATGGTTTTTTGATTATTGTGTCTGAACAATTATAGACAAGTTTGAAAACATTTGACACATGTTTTAGTGCTTTAGTATGCTACATTTTGAGTCTATACAGTTAGCACGATGTCAGCCCTAAATTGCTGCATCATGCTTATTATCCAAAATTCTGGGGATGGGGTGATTTGTGCCAAAGGGCCTGGGTGAGTTATAAGTAAGTAAGTAAGTAAAATGTATTTATAAAAGCACATTTATGACAGTTTGCACTGTCCAAAGTGCTGTACATAGTGCATTCAGTAGATAGACAATGAAGGTAAAATAACAATAACCAAAATAAAAGACGTAAAGCCCATACATCCACATAAACACAGATAGTAGTGCAGAGGTAAGATAGTTAATGGGGAGGAAACACCAGGGTGTACATATGGGTTTTGAGCCTTGATTTAAAGGCAGAAATGTAGAGGGAATCACATTTGTCAGGTGGCAGTTGGTTCTACAAGCACGGAGCAACTAGTGCAAAGTACATTTCTGAGAGTTGTGCCAGTGGCATGGCTGTATACGCTGGTCACCAAAAGAAAGTGATAGTCTACAGTAGCTCAGAAGAGAGTGACATCTCAATTCCACTTAACGACACCACTGATGAGAGTTCAGATGGCCAGAAAGATGATGATGGTGACTTTGTCATTGTGAGCTTTGCAGGTAAAACCATTAGATCTGCTAGGCCTTGTTTAAGAAAATTGTCCTTCAATCTTTGTCAACTATTTACTTTAAATACACCTTAAATAAGTGATTGTCTAATGGATTTGTCTTGCATTACAGTTTATGAGATATATAGCAATGGCACAATTTACCCCATGGTATTCTCTCCAGCTGCACAACTTACACCACACCGGGGGAAAGTTGTGCATCAAGACAACTTTTTTTCCGAAAGCTATATTTCTTCAACAGTTTATTCCAGATCCAAAGTTTTTATTGCCAGGGATGCACAACACCCTGAAATATATGTATATAGTTGAGTTGGAGACTTTACTGTCAAGGCCTTACTTTAAAGTCACTTTGAGTGAAAAGTTGCACAACTTAGGCCACTCTCCCCTATATAGTAATAAATCCAAAAAGACGTCAAAAAGTGCCCCAAATGGAGGATTTGCTTTGTGGAGGGTTTATGCCCAGTGGGGGGTTTATGCCCAAAACTTCCCCAAAAAACCCCAAGCCTTCACCTAAGATGTGGAGTTAGTGATTCCGTAGAATGGTTGTTGTCAAAATCAGTGAATATCAGTGAAGTTATCAGTTGATAACTAAAGCTCAATTACCAAGATCGTAACAGGAACCCACTCCTCTCAACTCCCCTTTGTCTCCTCTCTTCTAACAGGCTGTCCTGCTGGTTGGACTGCTGTGGGCTATCGCTGTTTCATGGTTCGAGCCGATCCCCAGACCGCGGCCGCTGCAGAGGTAATTAGTGAAACTGGGACCTGAGTCTTCTGTTTACAAAACAATAACCAACAGATGTTACTATACAAATCCAGCCAGAGAGAGGAGGACTGTGCAGGTTAAGGACCAGCTAGCGTCAGTCTCAGAACTGTCTAATGATGTGTTTTCTCTGTCTCCCTCATCAGCGGAGCTGCATGGCTATTGGAGGAAGCTTGGCCTCAATCCACAATTCGGCGGAAAACAGCTTCGTCAGTATTCTGATTAAGAAAAGGATTCACAGACATGTCAATGCCTGGATCGGGTTATTCGGTGTAATTCAGGTGAGACATTTTTAGAATAAATGAAATGTATAAACAAACTATGGAGTCCCCTACCGGAGCCCCATGCAGGACTCATGTTCAGGTTTGTCAAGAAGGCAGAATACCTCACACCTCGGGCAACTCCAGAGAAGTGGTTTGTCTGTAACAAACACCATGTTCGAACCTAAAGATGCTCATAGTGTGCGTGGTACCAGAGCACCAGGCCGAAGGTCGATGATCGATTCTGTGATCGTATCATCTGATCTGAGGCCGTTTGGACACTCGGGTGAAGAGAGGGGCGGAGCTTCAACTGATCACCATCTGGTGGTGAGTTGGGTCCGGGGGGGGGAAACTCTGGACAGACCTGGTGGCAGAGTCGGTCCCCTGTGGCCCAAAAGGGTAGTGCGGGTAAACTGTGAACGTCTGGGGGAGGGCCCTGTCTTCAACTGACACCTTCCTGTCTCCCTGTGGAGGTTGGGGACATTGAACCCAAGTGATCAATGTTCACGTTGCATTTGCTCATTGAGCGTTTTTACGTCAACAGATCCCTCCAAGACAAAGTTGGAGACATGTTTAAACATGCCCCTTATTTATTCAAAAATATGAAAGTATTTATGTAGCCACATATCCACTATCTGTGATTAGGAATGTTGTTCAGTCAGTTTTCTCTTCCAGGAGGGGAGGTGGAGGTGGACTGATGGCTCTAGGGTGTACTACACAGCCTGGCGCAACGGACAGCCTAACAACAATAGAGGAGGAGAGGACTGTGTGACCATCAGAACATGTACGAACATTATTTATTTTTCTTCCTCTGGTAATTTTTAATTTAGAAGAGAAATTCATACCTGAAGGAAGATGTGGTGTATTTGTGTGTTTTAGTAAAAGAGTCAAAGAGTTTGAGTTGTTTTGGTAATGAATCAATAAGGAGAACGCTCATAATAACACTTTACTGAAGTTAGGCACAGGGGGACCAGCTAATCCATAGGCAGCAGATACTGTAATATAGTAATATAGGCTCCACTACGTAAAACAATTATCTTCTGGCTAATTTTTCATTTGTTAATGTTTTCTTAGTTTGATGCATTATCCCTGTTTAATGAACCTGCATATGTATATATATATATATATATATATGTATATATATATATATATATATATATATATATATATATATATATATATATATATATATATATATATATATATATATATATATATATATATAGTTAAATATACTATATATATATATATATATATATAACTATATATATATATATATATATATATATATATATATATATACATATATATATATATATAACTATATAACTATATATATATATAACTATATAACTATATATATATATATATATATATATATATATATATATATATATATATATATATATATATATATATATATATAGTTATATATATATATATATATATATAGTATATTTAACTATATATATATATATATATATATATATATATTACTATATAT
>NW_027648475.1:0-10000 GCF_949987685.1 Ammodytes marinus
AGTCAACCATTGTTATCATTCTTTTGTGGAGTATTTATAGAATTCATCTTAAATATAAGATATTATAGAATAGTTGCTGTACCGAGACATAAAGGAATCAACGTCAAGCAAATGTTTAAAAAAAAACGAAAATCCTGGATGATAGATAAATTCCCCTTCTTCTAGGACAGATATTCAAGTCAACAGAGCCATCGATATATTATTTTTCCTTTTTTCTTTCTCAGACCAATATTGACACACACAGTCCATATTGATGGTTAGGCCTTCAGGGTTTTTCCTGGCTCAGAATGGGCCTTTGGGGGGTCAGTACGCGGACCGACTTTTCCATGACCCGCATGCATGCTCCGGCGTACGGAACATTGACAGTTTAATTACGATTATTTAGTTTTCATGATTTGAGGGAAGCCGTAATAGTATCAAAATTAAAATTCAAGTTATTGTCCAGCCCCTCAAGAAGGATGCCTTAAATTGGGCTGAATTTGGAGAGGTTTTAAATGGCTATATTTATTCTCAAATGTTATCATTTTGGCGCTGGTGATTTTCCTTCGGGGCTGGGTAAATCCTCTTTGGGGGGCGCCGAAAATTTCTCTATGCAGGTAAAAAACCCTGGGCCTTATTATAGCTGTATCTGCTCAGTTACTGTGTCAGATGAAAGAGCCAATGTTTATACATCTTTCTTAAATTACATTATTTTCAACATTGTTTTCAAACAGCGGTTGCACGAGACTCTTGACAAAAAAAATATTTCTCGGTTTCAAATCTTGTTCCTTGTTCATTTCTTTCCCCCTTTCTTGGAGAAAATTCTTCCAAAAGTCAACAGAGTCATCGATATATCTATTTCCTTTTTCCTTCAAATCGAGATATTCACACACACACACACACACACACACACACACACACACACACACACACACAGAGAGACACACACACACACACACACACACACACACACACACACACACACACACACACACACACACACACACACACACACACACACACACACACACACACACACACACACACACACACACACACACACACACACACACACACACACACACACACACACACACACACACACACACACACACACACACACACACACACACACACACACACACACTCCTAATAAAGTGGCCGGTGAGTGTACAATGTCCTTTTTCTTTCCATTCGAGATATTCACTCGTTAGTTTTTAGGTCTTGCTGTAGCTGTATCCGGGCAGGGGAAGTGTCTGTCCTTCTTTAGCTTCAAAGAAGGTGTAGGAGAGAGTGATGGTGTCTACTCGGGCCATACCTAAAAAATATATTATAGAATAGATTTTGTCTCTAATTTTACGTCTATATTACTTTTTACATCTGAATCATAACCGGTTTTAGCTATTTTTCCTCAACGACATTGCACCGTTATCTTACTTATTTAATTGAACATTGTTTTTCAAGCAGTGGCTGCACCGAGACAGAAAAGGAATCGACGTCACACAAATGTTTCTCGTGCAAATAATTCAAAAGCGAGAATCCTGGATGATAGATAAAATTCCCCTTCTTCTCGGACCAATATATTCACTGCACACACAGTCCATATTTGTGGTTAGTTCTTAGGTCTTGTTGAAGCTGTATCCGGGCAGGGGAAGTGTCTGTCCCTCTTTAGCTTCAAAGAAGGTGTAGGAGAGAGTGATAGTGTCCACTCTGGCCATACGAGGGTCCGTGTCGAACTCTGGGTCGATGTAGAAGAACACGGGCATGTCCACCTCCTCATGGGGATTCAGACGCTGCTCCTCAAAACAGAAACACTACGGAGAGAGACAAGGGACAATTCAGGTATGTTGTGTTTTTGGGGGGGGAGGGAGTGAGTGAGTGAGTGAGTGAGTGAGTGAGTGAGTGAGTGAGTGAGTGAGTGAGTGAGTGAGTGAGTGAGTGTGTAGGGCGGTTCGGTCGTCCACTGGGTTACAGGGTCGGTGGTTGGATCCCCCGTCTCCCCGCCACATGTCCAAGTCCACACACACACACACACACACACACACACACACACACACACACACACACACACACACACACACACACACACACACACACACACACACACACACACACACACACACACACACACACACACACACACACACACACACACACACACACACACACACACACACACACACACACACACACACACACACACACACACACACACACACACACACACACACACACACCTGTATCTTGTTGAAGTACTGCCCTGCGTCAAAGGGAACCACGTTGTAGGTTGAGATCCCGATGATGGCTTTGTCTGTCGGGTTCTTCGCTCTGTAGAACGCCAAAGCCGTTTCACCTGGGACCACCTGACAGACAGACAGGTAGAGAGGGAGGGAGGGAGGGAGGGAGACAGGGAGGGAGGGAGGGAGACAGGTAGGGAGGGAGGGAGGGAGGGAGGGAGACAGAGAGGGAGGGAGGGAGGGAGACAGGTAGGGAGGGAGGGAGGGAGGAAGGGAGGGAGGGAGGGAGGGAGGGAGACAGGTAGGGAGGGAGGGAGGGAGGGAGGGAGACATAGAGGAAGGGAGGGAGGGAGACAGGTAGGGAGGGAGGGAGGGAGGGAGGGAGACAGTCAGGTAGGGCGGGAGGGAGGGAGAGAGACAGATAGGGAGGGAGACAGGGAGGGAGGGAGGGAGGGAGGGAGGGAGGGAGACAGGTAGGGAGACAGGAAGGGAGGGAGACAGGCAGGCAGGTAGGGAGGGAGACAGGGAGGGAGGGAGGCAGGCAGGCAGACAGTCAGACAGACAAGGAGGGAGGGAGGGAGACAGACAGGGAGGGAGGGAGGGAGACAGGCAGGCAGGGAGGGAGACAGGTAGGGAGGGATGGGGGAGGGAGGGAGACAGACAGACAGACAGACAGACAGACAGACAGACAGACAGACAGACAGACAGACAGGGAGGGAGGGAGGCAGACAGGGAGGGAGGGAGGGAGGGAGGGAGGGAGAGAGGGAGGGAGGGAGACAGGCAGACAGGTAGGGAGGGAGACAGGGAGGGAGTGAGAGAGGGAGGGAGGGAGGGAGGGAAGCAGAGAGAGAGACAGGGAGGGAGACAGAGAGGGAGGGAGGGAGGGAGACAGGTAGGGAGGGAGGGGGGAGGGAGGGAGACAGGTAGGGAGGGAGACAGACAGGCAGGCAGGAAGGGAGGGAGAGAGACAGGCAGGCAGGAAGGGAGGGAGAGAGACAGGCAGGGAGGGAGGGAGACACACGTTGTTTTAATGTTCACTTTACATCTAATTTTCACATGTTTATATACTTTCATTTGCATGTCTGTCTGTCTGTGTCTTTCTATCTATCTAATCCAACAATAATATCAATCTACTGACTGTCTGTCTGTCTGTCTATCTATATATCTAAGCGAAGTATGGATACAGTGGTTACTCTCTTACGTATATCTCGCTCTGCTGTGGTCTGATGTTCCACTGCATGCTGGCGTGTCTGTCTGTCTGTCTGCGTGTCTGCCTGTCTATCTATCTATCTATCTATCTATCTATCTATCTATCTATATAACTCACATATATCTCTGTCTGCTGAGGTCTGAAGTTCCACTGCATGCTTGCGTGTCTGTCTGCGTTGAAGGTGATCTTGATGACTCTCTCTTTCACAGGAGTCATGGTCTCCACCTGGTCGGCATCGTGTCCTGCTACCGCTGTACCCCCCAGCCCGGAAGCCTGAGAGGGGGGGATAGATAGATAGATAGATAGATAGATAGATAGATAGATAGATAGATAGATAGATAGATAGATAGATAGATAGATAGATAGATAGATAGATAGATAGATAGATAGATAGATAGATAGATAGATAGATAGATAGATAGATAGATAGATAGATAGATAGATAGAGGCGGGGGGGAGAGAGAGCGGGGGGGAGAGAGAGAGAGGGCGGGGGGGAGAGAGAGGGGGGGAGGAGAGAGAGAGAGAGGGGGGGAGGGAGAGAGAGAGAGACAGGGAGATAGACAGGGAGACAGGGAGAGAGAGAGAGAGATAGATAGATAGATAGATAGATAGATAGATAGATAGATAGATAGATAGATAGATAGATAGATAGATAGATAGATAGATAGATAGATAGATAGATAGATAGATAGATAGATAGATAGATAGATAGATAGATAGATAGATAGATAGATAGATAGATAGATAGATAGATAGATAGATAGATAGATAGATAGATAGAGAGAGAGAGAGATAGATAGATAGATAGATAGATAGATAGATAGATAGAGGGGGGGAGGGAGAGAGAGAGATAGAGAGAGGGGGGGAGGAGAGAGAGAGAGGGGGGGAGGGAGACAGAGAGAGGGGGGAGAGACAGAGAGAGAGAGAGACAGGGAGATAGACAGGGAGACAGGGAGAGAGAGAGAGAGAGAGAGATAGATAGATAGATAGATAGATAGATAGATAGATAGATAGATAGATAGATAGATAGATAGATAGATAGATAGATAGATAGATAGATAGATAGATAGATAGATAGATAGATAGATAGATAGATAGATAGATAGATAGATAGATAGATAGATAGATAGATAGATAGATAGATAGATAGATAGATAGATAGATAGACAGACAGAGACATAGACAGACAGAGACATAGACAGACAGACAGAAAACAAAATGAGACAGACAGAAAAAAAGTTATGAGATTTCAGGGAAAGCAGAACAATGTACGGCAGCCTATCCTTGACTATATAGCAGCGCTTAAAGACCTACTTCACCGGTGGGAATATGAAGGTGTATTGAACTCTGAGATCCTATGTAGTATAAATGTGCAACAAAAAATTTAATCGGATCATCTTAGCCTGAGAAAAGGCAGAAAGAGTGATTTATGGTCTCACTGTCTAACCCTACATTTTCCCATGTGTGACATCACACTTAGTAAAATGTAGGGTTAGGATTAACAGGACAGCTGGGCCAAGGGAAGACTGAGGGAAGACTGAGGGAAGAAAAACCTCATCCATTATATTATAATAGTGATTTTATAACGATAGAACGCTGGTTATGTATGGGTGAAGTATTCCTTAAACATTTACCTTTCGTTTAAACAATGTCCTTAGAAAGTAGAGTACGCCATGTTAGTTGTTTGTATTATTTTGTCTTTTGTTTGTGTTTTCAGTTGTGTGTTTGTGTTCCTTAAAAAAAATTAAATTTAAAAAATATAAAAAAATCCAAAAATGTAGTATTTAAAGGAAATGTCAGCCCTATTTCCTTAGCTAAAAGTTACACACTACAGCACTGAGGGCCACATACAGAAAAATCTACGAAGGGCCGGGCCACTTTGCAAAAATAATACATTTATCAGGACATGTAGCTGCTCTGATGTTTAGCTTCATAGTGTCTTCGTAAATTGTAATCCTTCTTCACGGCAACACTTTTCTTGCACATTAAACAGACACATTCCCCCTCTTGTTTATATGCCATTGATACACCCAGTGTTTTCTGCTTTTGCTTCCAATGTCCAGCAGGGTGAAAATAGTATCCAGCCGAGGTCCCGACCCTCCTAGGGGGGTCCGGGGGTATGTCCCCCCCGGGAGATTTTTTAAAGTTTTTAAAGTGAAATGCATGAATCTGGTGCACTTTGAGAGGGAAATTAAGGGGCTAAATCTGAAGAATTTTGTATGAAAAAAAATGGAGACACTGTGTCAGATGAATTAGAAGCTATTGGAGAAGGACACATAGATTTTCCATAATAATATTAATTTAAAATAAAATATTATGCAGGGTCCTCTGGGATGGGCTTGGTGCTCTTTTTCTTTTATGGGACATATTTCTCTGTAATATAATGAGTGCATTTAAATTATTTAAAAATTAAAAGCGCCATATTACATTATATTTTTAAAATGTGCCACGGGCCAATCAATCAGTGTTTGACACCCCTGCACTAGTGGGTTAACTAAGAAATGCAAAAAAAATTTAAAAAAAATTAAAAAAAATTCAAAGGGCCATATTACATTATATTTTTAAAATCGGCCGCGGGCCAATAAAAAGCGGGCCGCGGGCCGCAGTTGGCCCGCGGGCCGTAGTTTGGACACCTCTGCACTACAGCTTTAAAACAATCCTTATTTAAAGCCCTGTTCCCCTCACCTGGCAGTAGAGCCTGTACAGCGGCACAGCGGCATACGACAGTCCGATCATTCCCACTCCGGCCGCCGCGATGTACGTCAACACGGTTTTATTCCTGGCTCTCCATTGGTCCTCCTGACTCCTGGACTTCCTGTGTTTGCCGCTCGTGTGTTGCTGATTGGTTAGTTGGTGTTTGTGAAAGGGGAGGGGCTTCCGTCGCTGTAGAAACGCCTCGGTTTGAGCGGGAAGACGAAGATGAGATGATGATTTTGACCGGACGCATCGTAACAAAGATGGCGGAAGAAGACAGTGGCAGCGACTCGCCACAAGAGGGAGCAACATGGCTTGGGGATAAATGAAGTCGGTCCAATTAACCTAAAACACACAACACTGGATGAATAAGAAATGTAGCTAGCAACATACTAGTTTACAGAGCCTAGGCTGTGTATTATTAACACTAAAAAATTAGCATACAAACAGTACAGACAGGTAGTGGATCATGAGGAGATATTCAGAGATTTTTGACAAAAAGTGATTTTGACAACAAGCGTTCTCCAGAATCACTGACTGCACCTTTACTTTAAGACTGGGAAAAGCTTCAAAATGTCTAATAACTATGAAAGGAATTGAAAAGTTAAATACACACAATGTAAGGTTTTTATTATCATTGGATAATCAACTGCCATGTAAGACTTTTTAAGGACCACAACACAACTTTGTACAGACTCAGTTTGGTTTAAAAAACATTCAATAAAAGTGAGAATTTCACACTTTTCGGCCTATATATATTCATATAATAAATGATAAAAATATTGAATAATAATAACCGCTACCTACAGCATGTTCTCTCCAAAAACAAACTCCATTCAAAAGGCGAGACTTTAACGAAATAACTCTCAATAAACCCCGAGATATGTTGATAGTAAAAAGTCTAAATAACTTTCCTTAACTTCGTAACAGTCACTCTTCCGTTCGGCAGAATAATCCCTCTGTATTCTGCATCTCTTTCAGTGTTATGTCTATGGTTATAACCAGGAAATATCAAATTTACTACGAGCGGAAAGCGAGAATTTCTAACAAAGAATGACATTTTAATTATATTGTTGTGGATTAAACCTATGCCGAATTCACCAACAGACTCTAAAGAATCCAGAAATGTGTTCAGTTATTTAAGAAAATCTATTTCCATGTGTGATAAACTAAATTAAAAGTTACATTCTGCTTTTTTTTCGGGGGAGTTTTGTGCTATGGATACGTGTGTGTGACCTCCAGCCACTGTCCGACTTCTAACACAGCTAATATTAATTTAGAACATTATATACACAAAAGATTAATTGATTTATGTTTAAAATAAGCCTTAAATAACAGTGAATTTACCTTAGAAATGAAGAGTTAATCCCCGCTGCAGTGTGGTGTTACCAAACATGTTTGGCGGAAACATACATAACGAGTGTGCAACGCGGAATTAGCTCCCCGTTTAGGTTTTAGACGAGAGCAGAAAGGTTCCGCCTGAGTATACACAACCAGATGTCACTTTTAATTATAGATCAATAAACACCGGTCGCCTTTTTTACCTACTTTTTTCCTGCTGGGATGATGTAAGTATATCTTATCTGTAACTCATCTTAAAGCCCCTTCCAAGAGGACAATCTGTAAGGAATTCTAATTTTCGTTAACTCCTTCCACAGTGAAAGGAAGCACATTATAAAATTGTGCATCATCTTGAATCTTGATGTATTTTCCATGTCTTTACCATCTCTTAAATGCAATTTCAAATGTCTAATCTTGATGTATTTCTTGCCCCTGTAAAGCACTTTGAACGTTTTGCCTTGTGCCTGAATTGAGCTGTATAAATAAACCTGCCTTGCCTTACCAACAAATAAACACAATTTAGAATTTTGTAAAAATTGTTTCACTGTTGTTGTTTACAGCAGCAGGGCCCACAGTTTGGTTTACAAACGTATTCTAGTCTTACGTTTGGTTCCAGGTTCCTCAACATAATTTAGTTTTGGTTTATGATGATAGAATTATTCAATACTAAGAATCACACGTAGAGTAAATATGTTTAGTAAACTAACTGCAGGCTCTGTGAATGTAAACAAACCCCCTCCTCTGAAACTGTGTAGTGACCCTTTAAACATTGCTAGTGATAACATGAACACACAAAATACTTTAAATTACAATTTTAATGGTTTATTTCAAATAGAGGCACACAGGCTACACACATGAGAAGCTAGTGTGTGTGTGTGTGTGTGTGTGTGTGTGTGTGTGTGTGTGTGTGTGTGTGTGTGTGTGTGTGTGTGTGTGTGTGTGTGTGTGTGTTATGAGCACCAGATAGATATCAGATTATCACAAGAAAAACAAAATATTTACAGATATAAATTAACACAGATTGAAATCCAACAGACACTGAGACGGTATTCATAGTAAAAAATGTTATAAAACTCGGTAAATATAAGTGTTGATGGAATGCTGATAAGGACGTTTGTGTGACTGTGTTGTAAAAGCCCTACTAGAGTCCTACTCATACTAAAAGCCCTACTAACGTCCTCCCTCCTACATACTCAACATATATATACTGCATACTAAAAGCCCTACTAACGTCCTCCCTCCTACATACTCAACATGTATATACTACATACTGTCTCCTTAACCACCCATTGTGTATGCGAGGTTCGTCGGACCGTTTACACTGAAGTATACAGAAGCAATAAAGAATAATTTTAAAAAAACTTCTGTGTCGTTTGAAAAGACGCAATGCATTGTGGGGCGGGTTGAGTAGGAAAAGTAACCTATCGATCCATACACAAAATCTTCCCGGAAGTAAGTACTAACCCGGGCATTTCTCGCCTACAGAAACTCGAATACACAACCACAACATACTCAAATTGACGCCAAAATGAGTATGAGTAGAACGTTAGTAGGGCTTTTAGTATGAGTAAGACATTAGTAGGGCTTTTAGAACACAGCCACTGTGTAGAAGTAGTAGTGCAAGGAATACTGTCAACAATAATAATACAAAATATGGATTAAAATCACATTCACTGACACCTTTGGACCAAAAAAACTATTTTACAAGGAACCAGATGAGATATGAAAACGTACCAAAGACACAGAATGTTTCCTTTAATATATATATGTATTTATAATCCGTTAAAACATGGCAGAGAGGCATGTGATGTTACTCCTTCATATAAAAACAATCCCTGCGTTCCAAATCACATACTTTTCCTTTTTACTACACTACATACTAAAGTACAGAAGAGTTTTAGGGCCACAGACGGGAGAGAAAAAAAAAATCAGATAAGGAAGATTTTTTTTTCTTCATTATGTCGAGAAATGTCATCAAGAATAAAGACGAATACTCCAAAATGCTATTGGAGTTAGTTAGAGGGGCATCTTGGGTAATTTTTGGCATACTGCAATTTGACATGCATGTATTTGGGGACATCCTAAATCTCTTTTTTTTTTGGCATACGTAATAGTTTTGAAGTATGGGGGATTGGAACGCAGGGACAAATCTGAAAACTATGGAAGGGGTTTAGGGCCAAAAATAAAATGAGAAGAGCAAAAGCAAAGCACAACAAAAACAACAAAACACTGTCAGTGATTGCGCGAGTTGAAAAACCCCACGCTGGTCGGCGACTCTTTCACCGTGACCGTTATGAAATTCGCTGTGACGTCGGTGACGAAAACGTGTTCCAGAATGTTCCTAGCCGGCCTCCAATCCGACTCCGTGTCCGAATGAATCTCGGCTTCTGTGCCATTGTTGATGTTGTTGTTGATGTTGTTGTTGCCAAGGCCGGGTCTGCTGTTGCTAGGAAAGATAGCTCCACCCCCTCCTCCCCTTTTTTCTCTGACATCATCAACGTCATCATCGTCGTCTTCGTCATCGTCATCGTCGATTTCG
>NW_027648475.1:15000-40000 GCF_949987685.1 Ammodytes marinus
AGCGAGGGCCTGGTTTGGATTTCTTAGTTTCTTCTTCTTCTTCTTCTTCTTCTTCTTGGTCGGAGGAAGAGGGGGATGAACTAGAGAGAACGGAGGAGGACGAGGAGGAACGGCTTCTGTCTTTGGCCTCGGGAGACGCAGGAGGCTGGAGGGGGGGTGTGTGTGTGTGTGTGTGTGTGTGTGTGTGTGTGTGTGTGAGTGGGAGAAAGAGAGAGAGAGAAAGAGAGAGAGAGAGAGAGAGAGAGAGAAAACAACTTTATTTTCAGTCTCTTAACAATAAATTACCATTTTACACGGGAAAACTTTAGATTAGACAGCAATATGAATACATAAAATTATTTAAACACAGAGAGAGGGAGAGATAGAGAGAGAGGTAGAGAGGGGGAGAGGGAAAGAGAGAGGGAGAGGGGGGAGACAGAGAGGGAGAGAGAGAGAGAGAGGGGGGGGAGAGAGAAATCACACATCAAACATTCAATTCACACAATTACATAAAAGTCACCCACATAACAATGATCACCATTAAGACGAGCCTAAAATTGGCGTCTACGCAATTGTTCAGAGCATTTTTAAAACTGCCTATGTTACTGGCTGACATAGGCAGTGTGAGAGAGAGACAGACAGACAGACAGACAGACAGACAGACAGACAGACATATTTTACCTGTATCTTGCGCGGTCGTCCTCGCGGTCTCTTGCCTTTCTTCTGAAACAGAAGCTCTCGCTCTTGTTCTCTGAGAGGAAATATAACGACAAGATATAACATCAAAACATGAATATCTATTAGCTGGTTTTTCATTAGCAGATACTCATTTCATCACATATCCAAATCAAATCAGTTTTATTTGTATAGCCCAAAATCACAAATACATTTGTCTCAGTGGGCTTTACATTCCATACAATATGGTACAATATGACACCCTGCCCTTACACCCTTAGCTCGGCTGAGAAAAAACTCCCAGTAAAAAACCCTTTACCGGGATTTTAAAAAAAATTAAGAAATCTCAGGGAGAGTCGACAGAGTAAGGGATCCCTCTCCCAGGACGGACATGCTGCAATAGATGTCATAAGTAGAGAAAAATCACAAAGGAATTTGATCATTGACCAGGTGATTACATGGTAATACTAAGTAAAGTGCGAATAGTGTGGATGCAGGAAGACTTCAGATGCTGCCAGAGGATCCACACCGTCTCGTCTCCACCAGGGAAAACTAAGGTTTCCAGCGCCGGGATTACATCCCACGTCTCCAGGTGGGATATCTCCCACACATTTTCAGGCTGTTTCCATTAAAGGGTCAGTGTGTAACTTTGTGTGTGTCAGAGAAGTGAAACATTTTCTAAGGTTTATTCTCATAACTGAATAAACAAACTTTCCTCACAGGAAAATGTGATCCCTGGAACACTGTTTGAAGTTAGAAAGCTTCCTGAAAAGTTACTATTTCAAAGAAGTTTCAGTTATTCTAAAGGGTCACTACACAGTTTCAGAGGAGGGGGTTTGTTTACATTCACAGAGCCTGCAGTTAGTTTACTAAACATATTTACTCTACGTGTAATTCTTAGTATTGAATAATTCTATCATCATAAACCAAATTATTTTGAGGAACCTGGAACCAAACGTAAGACTAGAATATGTTTGTAAACCAAACTGCTGCTGTAAACAACAACAGTGAAACAGTAACTTATCAGGAAGCTTTCTAACTTCAAACAGTGTTCCAGGGATCTACATTTTCCTGTGAGGAAAGTTTGTTTATTCATTTATGAGAATAAACCTTAGAAAATGTTTCACTCCTCTGACACACACAAAGTTACATAGTGCACATTTAGGTAGAGTAGGCTACTTGAGCAAAAGTACTTAGTTAGACAGACAGACAGACAGACAGACAGACAGACAGACAGACAGACAGACAGACAGTCAGTCAGTCAGTCAGACAGTCAGTCAGACAGACACAGACAGACAGACAGACAGAAAAAACTACAACTTTTAAATCAATCTCACCTCTTATGAAACGCGGCCAAAAGTCTCGGGTCCAAAATATTTTCCTCTGGCTCCCAGCTGTTGTGTCTGAAAACATCGAAACGGAAAATACATCATTAAAGCCCTACTTCACCGGTGGAGATATGAAGCTGTACTGAACCCTGAGATCCTATGGAGTATAAATGTACAAACATTTTAGAAATCGGTTCATCCTAGCCCGAGAAAAGGCAGAAAGAGTGTTTTATGGTCTCACTGTCTAACCCTACATTTTACTGATGTGACATCACTTCAGTAAAAATGTAGGGTTAGGATTAACAGGACAGCTGGGCCAAGGGAAAGCTGAGGGAAGACTGAGGGAAGAAAAACCTCATTCATTGTATTATAATAGTGATTTTATAATGATAGAACGCCGGTTCCGTATGGGTGAAGTATTCCTTTAAATCAGTAGCCTAACATTAAACACCACAGACAGGTAGCGGATCATGAGGAGATATTCACTGATTTTAACAAAAAGTGATTTCGACAACGAGCGTTCTCCAGAATCACTGACTACACCTTTAAATGCAATTTCAATATTTTTAAATTTTATATTCTTAATTTATATGAATGCCCCTCTAAAGCACTTTGAATGGCCTTGTGTCAGAACTGCTCTATATACAGTTCCGGAAAACATTAAGAGACCAGTCTGGATTTTTCTTCAATCTTCATCTCTACATTACTTATTGAAAATGCTCTAAATGACACATTTTTGGGGGGGAATTTGGTAGAAATGTTGTCAGTAGTTTATATTATAAAACCAAAATGTTCATTCTACTCAAAACATATGCCTATAAATCGCAAAAACCAGAGACACTGAACATTTGGAGTGGTCACTTAATTATTTCCAGAGCTGTAGCCTATATAAAAAAAAATTAACGTTTGGGTCAACTATACCCTCTCAAACGTAATCAAATCTCGCGTGGGCAAGCATTATACGGTTATAATACTACTAATGCATTCTTTATTAGGCTATAATCACAGCTGATCTCGCTAGTAAACATACGGAACACTGTCTAATGCTCACAGGCTGTCCAAGGAGCCGTAGCTTGTTTTCATTTGTAGCGCTAACGTTTTTGCTTCGGTAAAAAAAAAATCACAGAAATTAAATTCGTAAAATACAAGCGTTAAACAATCTGAAATAATCAGTTTGTTTGGGTTAAAATGCTCTCTGTCTTTCCACCTCTGCATTGGCCACCAGAGAGCTAGGCATTGTCTGCCATTTTTTTCGCTGTATGTGTGTGTGTGTGTTTCAGTGTGTGTGAGTGTTTCAGTGTGTGTGTGTGTGTGTGTGTGTGTGTTTCAGTGTGTGTGTGTGTGTGTGTGTGTGTGTGTGTGTGTGTGTGTGTGTGTGTTTCAGTGTGTGTGTGTGTGTGTGTGTGTGTGTGTGTGTGTGTGTGTGTGTGTGTGTGTGTGTGTTTCAGTGTGTGTGTTACAGTGTGTGTGTCGCTAGCGGCTAAAGCTACTCACTTGGACGACCACCCTCGCCACTTCACCAGATATTCGGCTTTTCCCTGCGGGGATAAGAGCACACATTTAGCGGTCAGTGAGTCGGATCGTTCCCCGAAAATAGTGCATCGTTTTCGGCTAGGATTCTCTTACCTTTCGGGGTCTTTTGCTGAGGATACATTCTGCATCAAATACCTGGCCGACTGTGACCCCCTCCATTACTACACAGCAGCCCTGGAGAACGGAACGCGATTTCAGATTTGAGCCAACAGGGCCACCGTAGATCCCTCCTATATTATATTATACCGCAAATAAGACAGTTTAGCCTGAGTTATATTCCTTCCAGAGTTATAGACTAATATCTTTGGTAATTCATTATTTGGATAGATTCGAGATAGTTCTCAAATTTAGTAATAAAGCATCAATTATATGACGAGTTCTGAAAAATCGGATTTTTTTTGACTGGATTGAGTGTTGTAATATTATATTCTACAAATTTCCCCCCAATAAATCTAATAAATACAGAGGCTCTGCAAACTGGTATGTAAACAAAGGGGGGGGGGGGGGGGCGGGGGCATTGTATCTAGCCAGTGTACAGGCCAGTTTACAGAGCCTAGGCTGTGTATTAACCCTGGATTTTTATTCCAGTGCACCATGGACGTCGATTTGGCTAAACAAGTCAAGTACCCCTGACTGCAGCTCGCAGAACGGGGCGGAGTCAAACGTTGGAGCTCAACATGGGCGCGGTCAAACATTTGACCACGCCCATTTTTTTAAACAGAACTTTATTCACACATAGTTTGTTAACATTTTTTTTTTTAAATTTATTCACACAGTTTGTTGACAATTTTTTATTTACATAGATAATACAAATGATAATACAAATGAAACAGAAATAGATAGACAAATAGACAAATAGATAATACAAATGAAACAGAATTTAGTATAGATTATTTTAGATAAAGAAATACAAAAATAAATTAAACAGAACTTTTTTTACATGGATTTGATTCTTTTGAATTAACACAAATAAATTAAACAGAACTTCTTGATTCTTTTGAATTAACACAAATACATTAAACAGAACTTCTTTACATAGATAATACAAATGAAACAGAACTAAGTATAGATTAAAGATAATACAAATTAAACATAACTTATTATAGATTTTAGATAAAGAAATACAAAAATAAATTAAACAGAACTTCTTTTTACATGCCCTTTTATTTTTTTTATTTGGACCAATAAAGAAAGGTTGTCTCCACCCCAGAATGTCTGTCCTTCGTAATGCTGGCAAAGAAGAGGAACTTCTCTTAAGTAGAAATTGACAGAATAACAGCGAAAGTAGAAAAAAAGAGTTTCATTTAGCAGCATTAAAAGCGGAATCAAAGAACGACAGAAGGCAGCAGTTAGCAAGGAAATAACTGCTGCGGTCAACAGCGTTGGTGTTGACAACAAACGATCTCCAGCTGAGGATTTTGCATTTTAGGTTTACATCAGTACTATCGCTCAAATGCTATAAAACAGCATACAGTTATATGTCGCCATTTCTTTACATAGCCTAGATGAAGAAAAAGTGGTCTGACTAAAAAATCGCCACTAAAAGCGTGCTGCTGCGCTGAAATGCAACACCAACTGGAGGTGTGTGCATAATATAGGCTAAGTGGTAGAGGAGAAAAAGACGCACCAACTGTCCGATAATGGTCCCCATGAAATAAATACGTGTCTACAGAGATTTGAATGATTATAATGTATTGGCCCTTTTAGATAGCAGTCAAAAGGGTTTTAAAAACTAAAAATAACACATTTTGCGTTTTACTGTATGACAGCATGTGCCCACAGTTTGTTACCGGTCCCAAGTGGCCAGGACAGAGGTAGCAAAAGGATTTTGAGATCGGATTTGCCTGAAAAGCAGGTAGAAGAAAGCACAGGAATGAAGCAACGGAGCCCTGTTGTCATTTTCCGAAATCCGTCTCTTTAATTCACAATCATCACATATAAATATAAATATAAACTCTTCCCTGGCTAAAGTGCATGTTAAAATGTCAATAGGTTCCTTGTTAAAAATAAAACATCAAAAAGTGCAATAAAAAGTGAGGCTCACATATCTTGTTTCTCTCCACTCTTAGTTCACATTACCATAAATACACAACTCTTATTACAATTCATATCAAAATATACACTCCTTTTGTAAAAATTCACCTAAGCTAAAGTTGTGCCTGTTTACAGCTGCACAAGCCGACCCGGTAACGATCAGCTGTGAGAGCGCCCACCAGCAGATCGGAAAAACAAGCCGAAACGTGCCGGTTAATGGTGGAAATAAATCACTCGCTTAAGCAATCAATGACACGTTAAAAGAGGAACTAACATATCAAAACTGCGTCAAATAAATAAAATCTTAAGCTGAATGTTGTGCCGTGTATTTTTTATCATGAAGAGCAGCGTACTACTTACATAGCCTACATATTTAATACTTAGGCAAACATTTTGAATGAATGTAGCCCCCGTGCCTCATTGTCCCCCCAGCTGCTCCAAGTCGGAGATAACTGTCCTTATGCAGTCCCATGCACCACTCCTAAGAGGCCGGTGTGCGCACTGTTGAATCAGCTCTCCTACTCAATTGCACACCATAAACTGCATATTTTTAAGTGATTAATATATTTATTTCGGTCTGAGCAAACACTGCATTTGTATTATCTTCTAATAATTGTCCAATAAAGTCATCGGCTACCCAGCACAGCCTGCACTGCGAGTCCATGCTGTTCACAAACGTGCGTACACGAGCTGAGAGCTGGCGTGGGATTTGAGCGTATACTACGATCACGTCCATATTGATAAATGCAGAGGTTTGCGTGGACATGTGCGTACACCCACTTTTCTGGTCTACGCACAGTTGATAAATGAGGGCTGTGTGTTATCTCAATGAGGATTGCTTGTAGTGTCTGCTGCATTGAGGCCGTTATGTAGGTGGTGAGAACTCAGAGGTCTCCTGCGGCTACGGCAAGATGTGGAGGAAGATGTGGAGGAAGAAATAGACCTTCATCTTCACACTTCCCTTTCAGTTTTTTTTTCTGCAAATGCCAGAAGAAAACAACATTTTGGACAACAAGTAATGAAAAGAAAATCTCTTGGTATATCTTTCCCAGCGTCTATAAAGGAAACAGATTGCAGTTCTTATAGGCACAATAACAATGCAAGATGTAAAACAGATAATTGAAATAAGTGGAGGGATTACGCTTTAGTCTAGCAATAGTTGACTACAAGACTAATTAATCACATGACCTCTCACCTGTAGCCCTCCTTCCACTCGTCGCCGTTTCCTGTCCTGCAATCGGTCTTCTTCAGACCTTAGTGATTTAATGACAGCATACATTCACTATGAAAACATTCATGTTGGTCTGTTGACAGTGAGTAAAACTGTTTTTTTTTTGTGATTTGATTCAAAAGTGTGATATTCAGGGCACTTACGGCATGGGGAAGTTCTCCAGGAGAGTGAGACACCACCATCTCCTAATTTGCAGCATGTTCTCCTTTGAAGAAAGAAATGCAGGAAGATGTTAATGTGTTGTAAAAAAAAATAACACCTTGTACACTAAGCATAATGTGTCACGATTTACACATACCTCGCTGAAATCACACTGGGCCCCCATTACAATGTACAGAGTGTACTGTAAGTCAAGAGGTACTGGTTAATATAATGTCAGGCGTATTCCCAATGATACATTTTTTTCAATACAAATTAATGTGGTGTTAATGTAGCAAGCAAACATTTTTACAGACAACAGCAATGCTATAACATGCTGATTAGGTCTTACCATCAAAACAAACACGCCGCAGTTGTTGGAGAACTCTTGCTTTGTTAGGCCCTGAGGTGTGAACAATGTATTTTAATAAAAGTATGGCAAGAAAATAGTAAAAAGTTAGCAAATGCTATTATGTAATGTCTCACCTGGACATCATCCACACCAAGCTCTCTCCAGGGGCCAGAAGAGAGGCTGTGAGCTACGTGTCTGTACAAATAATAAGCGAAGTAAATAAAAGTAACTCAACTTCAATCAACTTTTCATTGAAAAGCATGCATAAACGCTTGGAACAAAGCTTGAACTGAAGAAGGAAGAGGTTGGAACTTCAAATAAAAACGTTTTCATAACGGGCTTAAACAGAACTGCCCAACTCAAAAAAGATAAATAGTTCTGTTTCCATCTGTTTAAGGAATGCAAATTGTTGGAATATGGAATGGAATATTTTAGATCAAATAAAAACAGAACCATTGATTAAAACCAACAAAAGGACAAGTGGTTTAAAACAGAACTACCACTGTCCAGATAGGATTATGTGAGTTGCCCTAAAAACCTGAATAGACTGGTTCTACTCTCATCTCTCCAACCGCTGCCCCAGAGGGAATCTAGGAAGAAAATCTCCCTAGCCTGTGGCCTCAGTATCTGTTAAATATTTCAATTAAAAAATAACCAGTTGCAGTGAGTTGTGTAATGTTCCTGGAATCACAGCAGAACTCACATGGATTTAATTATAGAAAAACATTCAAATCAGCAATGAGCAACTTGTTGTGTAAAGAAAAAAAAGGAAGAAAATATAAAGGTATTTACACAGAGTGTCCAATGTCCAGGTACGGACACTGGGAAAATAATCCACTGCAGACTGGCTGCATTATCCTGTAAAAAGACAACGATAGCTGAATATTAAATGCTCAAACTTCACTCAATAAAGCAAAACTTTTAAACAAATTACCGGAAGGTGATCCATGGGGTTCCTCGATGATGGTGGGAACCAAGAGGAAATGACATAGCTGTCTGCAGCAAACAGGTTCTCTACTCTCTATAACAGAGAAAGTTTGCTAAATCTCTTACTCTCAAAATATATTTACTGTTGAACTATAGACTATCCAATCATTTTGAATTAAATATTTCACAGGAGTTACACTACCTTCTCAATCATTTTGAGACAAGAGTTCAGGATCTAGTAGAACACATAAACACAAATTATTGAAAGATTTTGAAAAATATTACATGAACCATATCAGCACAGCACATTCTCTATGCCTACCGTTCCCTCCATGTCCTGCTGCAAACCCAGAGTCCAAAAGTCAAAGCGGGTCAGGATGATGTTATTCACCATTGCAAGGTGCTGAATGGGACTTTTGGTCTCATCCAAGACATGAGACAGCTAGTGCAAGAAAACAAAGTCTTTATACATGTATGATTATATGAGTGACATTCATAGATAACCACAGTGGCACAATGGTTAACTTTACCAGTTGTTCCTGGCTGTCTTGGAGTTTCTGTCCCCAGTATGCTCTGTGTGCTGAAAACTTGTGGAGACTAGGGAAGTGTCCATGAGGTCTCTGCTCACTGTCATCATTTACTAGTGTAGAAAGCAACAACCGAAAAATTAAATTAAGTGTGAAATGTCACATTTCTCATTTGATTGATGTGCAAAATAGAGCCATGACTCACACTCTTGAGATGGTGGTGGAGCAGGGTGAGATGGTGGTGGAGCCGGGTGAGATGGTGGTGGAGCAGGGTGAGATGGTGGTGGAGCAGGGTGAGATGGTGGTGGAGCAGGGTGAGATGGTGGTGGAGCAGGGTGAGATGGTGGTGGAGCAGGGTGAGATGGTGGTGGAGCCGGGTGAGATGGTGGTGGAACAGGGCCGGACATCAGAGTGGACGACAATGGAGCTGCAAAATAAAATATAACAATATGTTTTTCTATATAACAGAAAAGAAAAAACGTAAAAATAATAGAATAGCATACCCAACACTGTCCTTCCATATGTGTCCAACTCCATGGCCACACTTGCTGGAACAAGCCTTTTGTATTCTTGTTCTTTAATTTTATTTTTTGTTATGTTATAATGATGCAGAATATTTCTCTGCAGAAATATGTGGGTTGAGGGTGTTGTCATGTTAAGAAAATAGTTATTTTTTTTCATCCCGGCAAACAGCTGCTCCACACACTGGCTGTTAATTCTTCCAGCAAGTTCAGGAACCAGCTCTATTTTGCGGAGAACATCCCGTTCGTCCCTGCTATTTCCCTGGTGGAACACGTCGCTCAATGCAAAATGTTCCGAAGAGCCAGTGAGCGGATGTGCATTTGCATCTTCGGGAACATTTGCATTGTTCAACCAGGGCAAACTCACACTAAGCTTGCCCTCTGCAGCCTGGCGGATGTTCTCCGCAGTGGGTTCAAGCAGTCTCCCTTGAGATGGATGGAAAATCTCTGGCTTCCTTTTTCCACAGTGCAAGGCAAGTCCCCTTGCATAATCATACACTGTTATGTTTGGAAAGTGCTTCCATGAGAGCAAGAGGTCCACGTAGTCACGTGGACTCTCTGCTCTAATTAGGAATTTCACCGAACACACCACACCACATGGACAGGTGATGACAGCCCAGCCACCTTTAAAAAATAATAATAATAATAATAGAAGACGGTGTATTATTCATTACATTCATGCTGATTTTTGGGAGATTAAATTCAAGCACACACACAGAGGCACATCATTTAAAGACTGTTATTTAACTTACCAGAGGCACCCCACACCTTCTGAAAGATTTTGTTGTAGGTCAACCTGTTACACATTTTCTCCCGGAGGCCAAGGACAAGGTCCATCTTGGACCCTTGGCTCTCCAGACCACACTCTCTACTCAGAGCTCTCACTTCCTCTACCTGTTGTGCCAGTAGGAAAACATCTCTTTAAACGGTCATATTGCTAGCTATAGTGGGTCCATAATAACACCACATATTTTCTGTGCACACACAGGTATGCAATTTCACAGTACTCACCTTCAGGTTTAAGAGCTCATCAGCCAACCGCTCTTCAGTGAGCTGCAGATGTTCTTCATCAGCATCACCTGACATTCTTGGAGATTTAATCTTTTCATGTTCTGTGTTCAACACCACATTGGATTTTCTAGTTTGTGGGCCAATCCACGGTGACCAGTGATGGTAACTCGGGGGCACCACAAAGGGGTTCTTCCGTCCACCTTTGGAAACAATTATGATAATGTTAAAGGACCGCTTTCATTACGTTTCACACTTTAATGTATTTCACATATAATTTTTGTTTTTAAAAGCAGGTCAATCAAAGCATTACTTACATGGAATTAAACCTCGACTGACAACCTCTGTCGTGACAGCATCCCAGAAGTTGTCCATATCCACATGACCATCGTAGTCTTCAGGTGGGCTTTGGATTTCACTGACTGTTAAAACAATAGATTGTGGTCAAATTGTAATTCACTGAGAAGCTATATGCAAACACTGAATTTTACTTATATAAAAATAAGTTTATTAAACTCACCTGGCATATTGAACACGCCCTTTTTATGAAGGTCCATCACGACTACAGCCGGATTGTATCCGCATGACAAACAAGAAAACATGTAGTCATGTCCTGATAGGGCTTCAAAATGGAGATATCCCTGAAGGACTCTCTCCTTGTTGGGAAAGGAGACACTCTCCGTTGCTTCTATCGTTTCGATCACCCTACTGACAGCAGTATGTGTCTGTAAAAATTACAAACAAGTGCAATCCAATGTCATACTAGTTTTATATATACAATATATAGGTGTATTTAAATGATATATCAACATTTGGGAATAACTTCTTCTGCATTTTCAGTTATTATTTTTTATGTGACACACTGCAAGTCAGACCTTACATGCTACACTTAGACCAGATAAAATATACATGACATCATCATCAAATCTGTTACCATAGTATTCCATTGAGCACATTTTCAGATTTATATATATTGTTTTACCTGTAATGCATTTCTTATGGCCAGGCATAAGTGCACAGAAAGGATGACATGGTCATCAAAGTTGTGAAGACCATCCTCCCACTCCTGGTACCTATACTGAAGGCCACATTTCAGGCATTCCTTTCTGTATGTTGAAATACCTAAAAAGAAAATGTATATTAAATATTCTATTTATACATTATAGTTATAGTGTACGGTAATAAGGATTGTAGAAGCCAGAATCAATGAAAGAACTCCAATATGACTGACCTTCGACTACACCAGTGGTTGTCAGAATCCTCCCTTTCCTTGTGATAAGTAGAGGTTCAGAAATGACATCATCGCAATCCTTGCATCTTTCCTCTTTTGGGATAAGATGTTCTGGGAAGCTAGCCAAAATATGCCCATTCCGTGACTTCTGTATGACAGCCTGTGGGAGAACAGCAGGAACTATCTTATTTTTGAGGAGGTAGTCCACCATCCTCCTAACACCTTTATTATTTGGTGGATAATCATCCTGCTGATCCTCCTCTTTGGAGTGCTGTGGTGGAAGGGGTCCCTCTTCAGTGGTTTTCACCCTCTTGAATAGTTGCCTTTTTTGTTCAAATAGGTGCCATTTAGTGATTGCCTTATGAATGCAAGAGTGCCTAGCTTTGGCACAAGGGCAATGCCAGCTGTTGAGTTTGCTATCATATGATGTCATCACTCGTTGTAGCCTACTATAATAGGAAATGTTGGGCTCATGTACCGAAACATGGTATTTAGTCGAAGGTCCACCAACAGTTAGCAGAACAGACAACGGGACACCCTCAGCGACTGCCTCACGTTGGCGCTGTATTAAGTTGTCCATACGTTCTTCACTGAACCATTTGTTTTGCACCATTGTCACCAAGGCCTCCACTCCCAATAGCACTGCCATGTTGTCTGCTCGTGGGCAGTACATTAATGAGCGCAGATGGTGACACTCAAAGGACATCATCCCTGACCTTCGGGCAAATTCACTATTGATCCGACATTGTTCAATTTCACACATAATCTTTTGGGTAGGTCCCCAGGAATTTCGTACAACATGAACAGGTGTTGCTGGACCAGTGAATGACTTTTCTACCGCAAAGACACCATTTTTCTTATCAATGCACTCACATGCCAAAAATTTGTCTTTGGAAACCAATTCAAATGTATCCGAATGCTGTCTCCGTAAGTGTGTTTTGAAATTCTTTCTATTAAGCACCAGTTTGCAGTGTGGACAAACAATGGCATTTTTTGGCCTTTTGAATGATGATACTTGTTGGAGGGTCTCTAGACGCTCTCTTGGGGTCTCTGGACGCTCTAGACGCTCTCTTGGGGTCTCTAGACGCTCTCTTGGGGTCTCTAGACGCTGTCTTGGGGTCTCTAGACACTCTAGACGCTCTCTTGGGGTCTCTAGACGCTCTCTTGGGGTCTCTAGACGCTGTCTTGGGGTCTCTAGACGCTCTCTTGGGGTCTCTAGACGCTGTCTTGGGGTCTCTAGACGCTCTCTTGGGGTCTCTAGACGCTGTCTGGGGGTCTCTAGACGCTCTCTTGGGGTCTCTAGACGCTGTCTTGGGGTCTCTAGACACTCTAGACGCTCTCTGGGGGTCTCTAGACGCTCTCTTGGGGTCTCTAGACACTCTAGACGCTCTCTGGGGGTCTCTGGACGCTGTCTGGGGTCCTCATGATACTTCAGATGATTTATAAATTGTGCTCTGTTCAGAATCGTTGCCGTGCAGTAGCAACAATGAAAGTGGGTGACGCTCCTGCAGCTCAAGCCACACTTTGTGATTCTGAACTCTGAAAGAGGGACATAACTTAAGTCATGTAAGTCATAAAAAATACATTACACAGTATTTTAAAATGGGGCAAATCAAAAACATAAACATTAAGGTGGCTTGAGAAGTCAGTATGACTGCGATTACAAGAGGGAAATCAATTCTAGTTAGTCAAGTACATTTGATAAAACAAAAATAGAAATGTTACCTCTGTGTCTTACTGATGCATGACGCTCAATATGGTACCTCACCAAAATCTCTGCAGCAGCCTGATAGCTGCAGAAGGGGCACTGGTGGCTCAGATTGTTGCAAACTATTTTTGGACTTTCCCCCTCCAATAATACACTGATGTGTCTCTGAAATCAGACAAACATGCATATAAGGCTCAATAATTGGAGGTATAAAACAATATGCCATAAAATGTATTATTTGCAAGTTGTAGTTGTAGTGAGTTCCCCTTTACCCAAAAACATAAATAGAAAATGTACACTGGTTTACAGTGTCCCTGAATATTTTTGACCAAGTGCAATATATGGTTGTAAAATCTATACAATTAGTGGTAGAGGAATTATTCAGATCCTTTACTTGAAGTGGAACCAAACCCCTGAAAAACACTTTTTAGTAGTGTTGTTGATTGTCACACATTTTAGCACAAAGTTTTTTTATTCAACATTTTATGGGTTATCCAATTTCAATTCACCATTATTATATAAAATCTATGACACTAGAATGCCTTCTGACAACATCAACAGTGTCCACAGAGGGAGGACATTCAATAATGTAAATGCAATAAAACTGATATAATTTTTTTAAATTATTAATTAGATCTTGTTTAATCAAAAGCAACACTTAATAGTATCTCACATCAATACAGCTTTTTTATTTTTTTTACAAAACATTCATGTTTAATAAGATTTAAAAGTGATGTTGCCACTTTCTTGTTCACGTGAAGTGACGTCACATCGACAAAGCCTCCATATGAAAACAAACAGGGATGCGACGGATATAAAAGCAAGAGGCATGATCAAGGCGCAATGTTATGATGAAATAAGAGAGTAAAGTATGTCCCAATAGTATGCCTACTGCATCCTAACTAGATTATTTTTATCGTTAGATGTAGTATGTAGAATATAAAAAAGAAAGAGTATGCGATTCGGAACGCAACCCATATGTTAGACAAAAGGCCTACATTAAAATGGAATAAAATCAGGCAATATAAGGGGCAGCTGTCACTCTAAAGGACCTATTGACCTATTGTCATCTGCATGGACCTATTATAAGAGCATTCTACCCATACATATATGATTCTACCACTACTATAATAGGTACATGATTCTACCGCCGCAGTGTAGAGTCAGACAGGCTCTGATTGGTGTTGTAATTTTTAGACTTGTATGTAGACTTTATTTAAAACTAAAAGTATTTCTGACCTGTGTCACAACAAATATAAGATATGTCGACATCCTCTTCCAATTTCTAAGGAAGTTATTTGAAATTTTTAGATTATATTATTATTCTACAGTTGGTCATACCAGCACCAACCATCAAGAGAATGATTTACACCTAATTGAGAAAATAATTGATTGTTTAGTGGTTAATCATTTGGTGCTGCAGGCCGGGGTTCAAGCCCCTCACATCCACATGTTTTTACTTGTGTCAACCAACCCAATACCATTTATAGTGGAGGTCCTGAATAAGATTTGTATTCTCTTCATTAAGCAAGGAATATCTCAACTGTTATATAATAATATGACCCCATTGAACAACATGGGATATGTGCCAAAATCAAAAAGCATTTCTCTTAATACGAAGATTAATCTTGTAGAATGTATGAGGAAAAAAGCCCCTTTCAGCATGTAGTGTGATACTAGTGTAACCTGTTGTGGTCATTTTCAGGACTTTCGGTCCGGGCAGAGATTGTGGCACACATCCCATGTTGTTCAATGGGGTCATATTAGCAGGGCTCAAAGCTAAGGTTTTTTTTCACTTGCCTGGTCTGCATTCTACTTGCCCGAAGTCAATTTTTACTGGCCCCTATACAATTTTTTTTCTATTAGTCGTGTTCAAATAATTGTTATATTTGCTTTTTATTGACAATGTATAAACAAATCAAGGACAGTATTATAGATGAGTTAAGGGTCATACTGAAAGTGGAGGCTATTATTCAAATATTATTTGAGTTGGAACATTTGTAATTTTTTTGTTTCTAAACCTACAATAACTGCAAACAAGACATGTTTTATGCAAACAAAAATCATGTAATGATCTTTAACAGCACTTATTTTTATTTGTTTTACCTTATTCCTTTTACAACAGCAATTCCTTAAAACTTCTTTCTGCAAACATTTTTTTAGGCCAACAACAATCTGTTTTAAAGTTTTTTTTTTTTCCTTATTGTCGAGCCCTGTATTAGTCTATAACAATTGAGATATTCTCAGTTAAATTAAACCTAAACGCATGCAAATCTTACCCAGGACCTAGACTAGTATGCATAACAAGCTCGGAATATACTTATCCCTTTTCCCCTACAGGGCTATAAAGTAAAGTGTTATCATCGTACACGTATTTGTGAACCGGCACGTGGCTTATCGTGTTGCTCTGCTGTCTGGTACACCGTGGGCCCGGGTTCGCGAACTCGTTGTGGTACGACTTTAGTTTTTGACTTCTATTTCAAAAATGTTGTTCTCTGGATAAATCAGTATTTTTTCCCCATAGTAAACTCTTAAAATCTTAGTTTCTTGATACAGTCACTCAATTAATGTTGACAACATTTCAGGACAAAAATGTGTTGATGTGTGAACCAGCCCAATAACATTTATGCATAACAAGCTTGGAATATACCCATCCCTTTTCCCCTATATGGGTCATTCTTCAACTACAGACACTTTTGGTGTTTTAAAGCTTTAGAAAAACCTAACATATTAATTTTTAGAAATGTATTGATATGTTTTAGTTTTCCATCTTGTGTCGACACATTTAATTGTATCAATAGCTTAACAACTAAAAGACTGTTTGAAAAAATAACGTTATTGTGTTTGTTAATTGTGATTTTTACTTCAAAATAGGCCTATGTGCTGTGATGGTAACCCAAAGGACAGGTATTCTTTTAATAAAATAATACCTAAAATACTAATATTTCTTAAAATACATCATACATTTAATTAAAATAGACCTTTTTGTATTATTAAATAATAATAATAATATTAATAAAGTTTAAAGTAATTGTAACCCAGTGACAAAAATGGGTTAACATAAATAAATAAATGCCCATAACCCCGTTGATAAGATCATCATAATACATCATTATATATGCTTATTTAGTTATTATTTTATTTCCATCATTCCTATTCACTTAAATAGTTTGTCAATCAATGTTGGTCTTGCATTGAGGCGTTTGATTGGTTATGACAAGGAATAGAGACTGCTCATTGGATGGCTAAGTTAAGTTCCGCCTCCATGACAGAAGAAAGAAAACTTCAACACAGAATGAGACGATATTGATGCACACAGAGATAAAATTGATTTATAAAAGTTAAACTGCAGACTCTAGAGCGAGGCTAGAGCGTATGCCTTCGTGTTGTCTGTCTGAGGAGTTGGAGGACGGCCGTGTGTCGGAGGTTAACTGTTTCTAGCATTGTTTCGGTGAGTTTTAAGAACTTGGGCTATGGCTATTTATAGTAACAGGTGTTCCCTGCCGATACGGCTAATGCTATTTATAGCACAGACCTGTGTTGCCTGCCGATACATGGCTAATGGGCTAATATAATTACTGGTGTGTTATCCACTTGTGTTATATAAAGCATGTGGTTTCTTTATTCATGTACAAATAAGTGTTAATGCTGTAGTTAAAGCAGCCTTTGTTGCATTTAAAGAGTAAAAATAAGTCATAGTTACATTATTTTATCACAGTGCTTGATTTATTCATTTTTGTATTTTGATTCGGGCAATATGCTGAAAACATGCAGTGTAGCTGTGACATTGTGCACAGTTAGTGTTAATATTAATATGTAGAATGTTTGAAGGGACAATTGAACATTTGTGCTATATGCTTAAATGTAAATGTGAGGTTTATGATGGATATCATTTAGTTCATGTTTTGAAAATGAGATAAGAAATGTTTAATCATAAGTGTGTCAAACATTTAAAATAAGAAATGTGTTTTTGTTTTTATTATATCTGCCAGGGACACAAAAATGACCCGAATTGGAGAATGGAAAGGACATGTCTACCATCGGGTTAAAACTTTCCCCAAATGATATAGCTTGATGAGTAGCCATCTTGCCTCTCGTGCTGGGGACCGGAGTTCGAGACCGACTGACAGCAGACTGTTAATTATTGACTTACCTTTCAAAAATGTTTTTCTCTGGAAAGAACGCCCCTTCCCCTCGCAGCTCCAATTTTTCGCACAGTAACCCTCACACACCTTACAAGCCTAGTTAGTCTATACATTACACAACATTTTAGACCAAACATGTTGATGAAGCAATCTGAGACTGCTGTTTTGAGAATGAACTGTCTACCTTTTTGTAACATAAGTAATGAAAAACCATTAATGTAAGGCTTTGATGTAGATTTCTTTCCTTTAGGATCTTCAATCATCAAGCATAATTAATCAACATTTTGTTGATTTTGTTAACTTTAATAAACAAGAAGTGAGGCAATATACCCCACCAAGGTGAGTAGTCCGGCCCTTTAGATATTTTCCTGTAGTGGCCCTCAGTAAAGAAAAAGGACATCCAAGTCTAGCATCATTTGAGTGACAATAAGTTGTGTACTTGGTGGCTGATGGTGTTGACACAAAAAGGTAAAAAAGAGAAGAGTTGGATTCACAATGTAGTTTTCTACACATAAGGTTTTTATTTTTCAACATTGTACTCTGGTTAATAAAGTGGAAGCTTTTGTTCACAGTTGCAACTCACCTGTGCTCTGTTTATTTTATTACACCTACGGTTTGGCGAACCCAGGACAGAAAAAAAAACAGTGTGCTGCCTATGCCTTTCAGGTATTATTTACAAGGTGTAGGCTAAGTGAAAATTACCCACAATATGTATAGTATTATTTTATTTTGCCCCACATAAACATTCCTTGACTTCTTAGCACATATTAACACATATTAAAACATAAAGACTAGAGCAGGATTACAAAAGAGTAACTGTAGAAATAGGCTACATTACTACAAAAATTCTGCCCTCACAAACATACTACCTGTTTATTCAGTTCTGTGACAAAAAGACAATGTACTTTATACTGCAGTATAGAAAATGTGTTTATTTACACACTCTGCACTCACTCTCACAACTCAACATCCACAACTCTTGGTGGCAGAGACCTGTCACCATCGCACCAAAAAAAAAGCAAAAAAAACACCGCTAAGGTACATGGGTAATGTAGTCTTTGGGAAAACCAACTGCCGGTGTTGCACCGAGAGTTGTGACCTGTCAGGATATGTGACCCTAGAGGGCGCTGCTGCAAATGCTGCATGTTGTTTGCCCTTACGTGACGGCGAAGAAGAGTGCCTACGTAACCTACGTAAAGATAAATGCATTGCATTACAGCCACAGGCGTAACCCTTGGCGTAACCTACGAAAGATAGCCCACACTGTCTCCGAAACAACTTCAAAACGGCAGATGGATGCATGAGTAATCGCTGTTTGTTGCTTTTATGTAGAAAGAGGACACCGACGCCAGGCATAGTAACGGAGTATGTCCGAAAATGAAAAAAACGTTAAGGTAAAATAAAGCATAGTAACGGACTGTATCCGAAAATAAGTAAAATGTAAAGCTAAAATGAAATAAAAGGCTACATAAAGTAAGCCTATTTTGACTGTGATTTTCTGTACAATTTAACTTAAAAATAAATTATTTCACGATCAAAACATTGTTTGAGTAGCCTACCTTTGTCATCCTAGTGGGCTACAGTTATCTGGACATCTTATTTGGAGTCAGCACAGAGCCACCAGCGTTATAATGTGTGACCCTATACTCTAACTACTTCATAAATGAGTAAACCATTTAAAAAAATGTTTTTCAGGTGCTCTGTTATTCTATTGCATTAATCAGGATGCATGTATTCTTCTTTGGTGTCATCACAGAGGCAAACTAGTATGGGGTCACCATATCTGACAACTGTCAGAATGTGTGACCGTGCTCTAACTACCTTAATAGTGAGTTAAACATCAAAATATTGTTTTGAGTGCATTTATCATCCTATTGCATTAATCAGGACACATGTAATCTTATTTGAAGTCATCACATAGAAAGTAACTATGTGGTCACCATATCCGACAAGGAGCAGCCGTCAGAATGTGTGACCCTACTCTAACTTCTTCATGAATGAGTAAATCATTTAAAAAAACATTTTTCAGGTGCTCTGTTATTCTATTGCATTAATCAGGATGCATGTATTCTTCTTTGGTGTCATCACAGAGCCAGCAACTAGCCTACTATGGGGTCACCATTTTTGATAACAGCCGTCAGAATGTGTGACCGTGCTCTAACTTCTTCATAAATGAGTAAAGCATTAAAAAAAATGTTTTTCAGGTGCTCTGTCATCCTATTGCATTAATCAGGACACATGTATTCTTCTTTGGTGTCATCACAGAGCCAGTATGGGGTCAGTGGTCACCATATCTGACAGCTGTCAGAATGTGTGACCGTGCTCTAACTACCTTAATAGTGAGTTAAACATCAAAATATTGTTTTGAGTGCATTTATCATCCTATTGCATTAATCAGGACACATGTAATCTTATTTGAAGTCATCACATAGAAAGTAACTATGTGGTCACCATATCCGACAAGGAGCAGCCGTCAGAATGTGTGACCCTACTCTAACTTCTTCATGAATGAGTAAATCATTTAAAAAAATGTTTTTCAGGTGCTCTGTCATCCTATTGCATTAATCAGGACACATGTAATATTCTTTGGTGTCATCACAGAGCCAGTAACTAGTATGGGGTCACCATATCTGACAGCTGACAGAATGTGTGACCGTGCTCTAACTACCTTACAGTTTTTGCCTAATGATTACACACTAATAGTGGTTGCTAGGCCCAAAGCATCACAACCTCTAACTTTAGTGACCATGCCTTAAACACAAGCACCAACCCCACAAACACAAAATATGCTTTGCACTGTGTTTTAAATTCTCCAAAACACTTCTTGCAAAACACTACGCACAGTTTTTTACATAAGACACAATGTTCAAAAATGAAATCTCCTGCAATCATTGGGAAAACATTTTGGAAAATCACACAGACTCACACACATGAAATATACAAAATAAAACTAATTGAATACAAATCAGTGTGAGCCTTATCACTACAAATACACCTCTGGTTAGCTCAGCTTCTGTGTGAGACAGTAAGAGTCAGGGGAAGAGGACAAGAGAGAGCAGCAGGAGGACAAGGACAAAGAAGGCAACAGGCGGAGACAGGTTCACTATAGTGGACCATGTTATAGATCATGGCCTAACAATATAGGAGCATGGGCAGAAAGTCCAGCCCAACTACACAATAGCTCAATAATTAGGTAATTTAGACTGGATATCAGGAATATTTTCGCTGTTGGTTCTCAAAGGATGACATTGCATGTGATGTCGATGAGGCAATGTGGCCAGACGTAAACAGGAGGCGGTATCCAAGGCAAGGCAAGTTTATTTATATAGCACAATTCAAACACAAGGCCACTCAAAGTGCTTTACAGGGGCAAGATTAAAATACATAAAACACATTAGAAGACATTTAAAAGCGAATGAAAAGAAGTAAAACATTTAAATTAAATAAAAAGTACAGGTTAAAATGGAAACAGAAAAGTCTTCAGACTCGATTTAAAAGAACTGAGGGTTGCAGCAGACCTCAAGTTTTCTGGGAGTTTGTCAGATATTTGGTGCATAAAAACTAAAAGCTGCTTCTCCGCGTTCAGTCCTAACTCTTGGGACTGTAAGTAAACCTGTCCCAGACGACCTAAGGGCTCTGGGCGGTTCATAACGTATCAGCAGATCAGTAATGTATTTTGGCGCTAAACCATTTAGTGCTTTATAAACCAACATCAGTATTTTGAAATCAGTTCTTTGAGTGACAGGAAGCAAGTGTAAAGACCTCAGAACTGGGGTAATGTGATCCACTTTTTTGGTCCTAGTGAGGACTCGAGCAGCAGCGTTCTGAATTAGCTGAAGCTGTCTGATAGATTTTTTTGGAAGGCCTGCAAGGACACTGTTACAGTAGTCAAGTCTACTAAAGATAAATGCATGGACAAGTTTTTCTAAATCTTGCTGAGACATAAGTCCTTTAATTATTGATATGTTTTTAAGGTGGTAGTATGCTGACTTATTAATTGATTTAATGTGTTTCTTGAAATTCAAGTCGGAGTCTATGACAACACCAAGATTTCTGGCTTGGTGTGTGGTTTCTAGCATATAGATGTAAGCTGTGCGCTGACTTTTAATTGTTCATCTTTGGCACCAAAGACAATTACTTGATGATCTCAGTCAGCTCTGTTTTTATTGTGGAGAGAAAGAAGAGACGGCCAAGGAGAGAGAGGAAGGATCTCCAAGTGCCACCACAGACTGGGTAAGATTTTAGGATAAGTTTTTGCATTAAGAGCTTAGTCAGAGTATCGCCTGAGTTTGAGGCTCAGGTATCAGGCAGAGGGCAGAATGTTAACAACGGCAACTGAGAGCAGTCTAAATACACATGGCCTATGTTTGAGTCTCAATCTTTAACAGCTGTAGTATGGTTTACAAAATATCCTAAAAGGTATATGATGTATTTATGTAGAAGTATGGGGTTTAAAAATGTCCTAAATCAATCAAAAGATCTCAAAATGTTGCAAAGCGGGAATTAGTATTCAATGGATTGCTTCTTTTCTGACATTGCAAATTTAAAATTCTCAAACTAATAGTACATTTTTTTTCCTAAAGTGTTTCAGTGTACTAGAAAATATTCTAAATAATTTCAGCATTTGAAGTTTTTAACTTGCTGTGGTAACCCTGTTTCAGTGTGATGTAATCCACAGTGTCTTTATGACATATACACACATATATGTTTTATTCCACTTGACTGTTATGGTTCAATGTATCCTAGCCTTTTAAATACCAACCTGCTTTTGCAAAAGACTAATACATAGAAACTTTTCAATATGACCTTGTTTCAGATCCAGTGTGACGAGTGTGAGCGGTGGTATCACCACAGCTGTGTTGGATCAAAGGATGGTGGGGCAGTGTACAGCTGTTTGGCATGCAACGACTTATAAATCCTGCACCCAGCACCCAGCTCAGTGCTGACAACATCCGTGGCTATCGGCCCGACCCGAAGAGGCCAGTGGCTGATTCCCATGGGGCCATGTTTGCAAGGAGCACTGGTCTCCTGTGTGCACACCGTGCACTGAAATAACACACACACACACACACACACACACACACACACACACACTTTCACAAGATTTCCCCTCATGAGTGAGTGGTTGCACCAGAAAAACTCATATTTTGAAATAAAGACAGAGGTATTAAAATGGGTAAATTTGACTATTCTCTTTAATTTTACCAAGTGTAGTAATGTAGTAAGTAATGCCAGAGGATGATAAATGCACTCAAAACAATATTTTGATGTTTAACTCACTATTAAGGTAGTTAGAGCACGGTCACACATTCTGACAGCTCTTGTCAGATATGGTGACCCCTTACTAGTTTGGCTCTTTGATGACACCAAAGAAAATTACATGTGTCCTGATTAATGCAATAGGATGATAAATGCACTCAAAACAATATTTTGATGTTTAACTCACTAATAAGGTATTTAGAGCACGGTCACACATTCTGACAGCTGTCAGATATGGTGACCACTGACCCCATACTGGCTCTGTGATGACACCAAAGAAGAATACATGTGTCCTGATTAATGCAATAGGATGACAGAGCACCTGAATTTTTTTTTTTTTAATGCTTTACTCATTTATGAAGAAGTTAGAGCACGGTCACACATTCTGACAGCTGTTATCAGAAATGGTGACCCAATAGTAGGCTAGTTGCTGGCTCTGTGATGACACCAAAGAAGAATACATGCATCCTGATTAATGCAATAGAATAACAAGAGCACCTGAAACATTTTTTTTAAATGATTTACTCATTCATGAAGAAGTTAGAGTAGGGTCACACATTCTGACGGCTGCTCCTTGTCGGATATGGTGACCACATAGTTACTTTCTATGTGATGACTTCAAATAAGATTACATGTGTCCTGATTAATGCAATAGGATGATAAATGCACTCAAAACAATATTTTGATGTTTAACTCACTATTAAGGTAGTTAGAGCACGGTCACACATTCTGACAGCTCTTGTCAGATATGGTGACCCCATACTAGTTTGGCTCTGTGATGACACCAAAGAAGAATACATGCATCCTGATTAATGCAATAGAATAACAGAGCACCTGAAAAACATTTTTTTAAATGGTTTACTCATTTATGAAGTAGTTAGAGTATAGGGTCACACATTATAACGCTGGTGGCTCTGTGCTGACTCCAAATAAGATGTCCAGATAACTGTAGCCCACTAGGATGACAAAGGTAGGCTACTCAAACAATGTTTTGATGGTGAAATAATTTATTTTTAAGTTAAATTGTACAGAAAATCACAGTCAAAATAGGCTCACTTTATGTAGCCTTTTATTTCATTTTAGCTTTACATTTTACTTATTTTCGGATACAGTCCGTTACTATGCTTTATTTTACCTTAACGTTTTATTCATTTTCGGACATACTCCGTTACTATGCCTGGCGTCGGTGTCCTCTTTCTACATAAAAGCAACAAACAGCGATTACTCATGCATCCATCTGCCGTTTTGAAGTTGTTTCGGACACAGTGTGGGCTATCTTTCGTAGGTTACGCCAAGGGTTACGCCTGTGGCTGTAATGCAATGCACTTATCTTTACGTAGGTTACGTAGGCACTCTTCTTCGCCGTCACGTAAGGGCAAACAACATGCAGCATTTGCAGCAGCGCCCTCTAGGGTCACATATCCTGACAGGTCACAATTCTCGGTGCAACACCGGTAACGGAGCTGGGCTAGATCGGCGTTATTTCTAACAATTCAGACATTTTATTTACCCTTTGGGGTATAAGTCATCACGAATTAATAGTATGTTATATAACGTACCATCGCACTGGCCTACTATAAATATAAATAGCAGTGGTACAACCAACTGACGTACCAATGATAACATAGCATGAAGGTTCGTTAGGCTAACATTAGGTTGTTTACAAAGTTTATTTTCTTAGCACAACACACTTGAGAAAAACCACGGTCTAATGTACAGTTATGTGATTGATTTGATTGAAGTTGTTCTTACCTCCATTGTTCATATTAAGTGTATAAGTTTGTATATAAAAAAACGACCGATGTCCGCTGAATCCTGGAGCCTGAATGAATGAATCAGAGGCGGGAGGCGCGAGCGAAACCGTTGAATAGAAAAACAAAGAGGGAGGAGTCAAACATGTTGAGCTCCAACGTTTGACTCCGCCTCGATCTGCGAGCTGCAGTCAGGGCATACTCAAACAAGTGGGGGGGACAAACAGGCATTCTGGAGTGCATTTTCAAAAGTGGGGGGGACAATGAGGAAACATCTTTTTTTCTCTTTAGTGCAGGTAATGAACGGTTCTGAAAGACGGCATACCCGCTCACTAATGAATAAAATGTATACAAAACACTGATGTCTGACACATAGGCATTTTGACCGTGCTCAAATCAAGCCGAAGCACGGCTGGACTGTCGCACAACAATATTACTCCGCCTCGGTAACCATGGCAACCTAGCTAGTAGCATACATCAGGTCGGTACCTACTACCATAGATATAATATACATGTCTATGACCTACTACAAGCTAGGTTGCCATGGAGACCGAGGCGGAGTAATATTGTTGTGACACATACTTTATCCCGCTTATTACATGGCTACTACAAAAAATAAAGCAATTAATTTTAGCAACATGTTGTTTTTATGG
>NW_027648475.1:55000-57500 GCF_949987685.1 Ammodytes marinus
AAGTGAAGGATGAAAAGATTTTTACAAAGAGAGCGGAAGTCTTATCTGAACGACTTACTTCCTCTACACACACACACACACACACACACTCTCACACACACACACACGCTCACACACACACACACCACACACACACGCACACACACACACGCACACACACACACTAGCACACACACACACACACACACACACACACACACACACACACACACACACACACACACACACACACACACACACACACACACACACACACACACACACACACACGTAGATATGACAGTTTGGTTGTTTGGTCGTTTCGTCGGCGCCCGGTCAACGGGCAGAAAATTACCCTCAAAGGCACCATCAACCGCAGACTCTGTGTGTGTGTGTGAGAGTGTGTCTGTGTGAGTGTTTGTGTGTGTGTGTGTGTGTGTGTGTGTGTGAGAGTGTGTCTGTGTGAGTGTTTGTGTGTGTGTGTGTCTGTCTGTCTGTCTGTCTGTCTGTCTATGTGTGTGTGTGTGTGTGTGTCTGTCTGTGTGAGTGTTTGTGTGTGTGTGTGTGAGTGTGTGTATGTGTGTGTCTGTCTGTGTGAGTGTTTGTGTGTGTGTGTGTGTGTGTGTGTGTGTGTGTGTGTGTCTGTCTGTATGTGTGTGCATGCGTGTGTGTGTGTCTGTCTGTATGTGTGTGTGTGTGTGTGTGTGTCTGTGTGTGTGTGTGTGAGTGTTGCAGGGGCTGGGGAAGAAGAAAGGAAGACAGCTATGCGGGTTCAGAGTTACAATGCACCTATGGAATGTTCTCCAGCCAATGAGAATAGAGTATTCACACAGACTATGGTATAAAGATGGTTTAAATCACCTGAGTATGGAGAATAGTAGAGGCGATTTTGGAACACGGGGAAAAATTCGACAATTTTTTATTGAGAACCACAGCCTACGAATTTGAGATACTAAGTCTCAAACAGCCAACCATATTAAAGGTGCTGTAAGCGGAATGGTTCTTTTAGCTAACCTCCTGTCAGTTACTGCAGTTAGCCAGTCCCCTCCCTCGTCCCTACGTCACCACATTAATGCACTGCGGTCTTCAAGCAGCGAGTTATCTAGCATCATCTCAGATCCATAAGTGTGATAAAACATGATAAAAAACCATCAAAACAGACATTGTGAAGGATTTTTACCTGCTCCGCCATTGTAGGCGCATAAACATTCACCCATCTGTTGCTCTGGCGTGCACCGGCAGTGAGACCATGAGTGAGACGAGTGTCGGTTTGTAGCGTTCTCTCTTCTGATTGGATAAAAAATCGGGATACTACAACACTTTAATTGGGCTATTACTGCAAATCAGAATGACTTGGAGACCTGTGATATGACGTCCGCACTCTGTTGAAGTGATTGCTGTAGGAATATGGAGTGATATAACACATATATTAACCCATTGATGACTATGGCAATCTAGGATGCATGTCCTTAATGCCTGAGGGTTTTCTGAAAAAATAGTACGAATTGTCAAGTCTACCAAAACCTTAATATCTAAGCCTGTGTAGCACATAGAAACATGAAATAAAATACATTTAAAAGTTAAGGTTCACAGGTTTGATTTAAACATGCTCCCTTAGCGCTTACAAACCAACAAATATTTCTAAAAATCGTCAAAATTAGATGAATTAAAAAATTATTAAATATTGTTAATAAATAGATGCAATGTGTTGTGTGATTTTCGTCAGTAGTCTATAGTAGACCTTGATTCTGCGCATCAAACGCCACTAACTGTTCTGTCGCCGACATAGCTGGCGTATTTTTTTTATTATTTTTTTAATTTTTAATTTTTTTTGATTGACATGATTTTCGGCAAACCACACAACTTTTGGGTGGTCACGTGGTCTTAAAAAAATCAACAAAACCCACCTCATGTGTATTTGAACCAATGACAGTGCATTCAATGCTGGGAATGCCATGAAAATTAGATAAAGTAATAATGCTGCGCGATGCAGCATCAGGCAGGAGAGCCAATGTGGCATCGCGCAGCAGCCGTCATCAATGGGTTAACACAAATAAACCGCTCACTTCACCTTTAATGTACTTTCCATCATATTTTTGCATATTTTCGATAACATAAAAACTTATTAAATAGCACTTGAACCTTGAGAAACCCCTCGTCTGTGTGTTTTCATTCTGACTCTGAAGACGGTGAAAACATTACGTCACTTTTAAAGTCCAAACGATCAAATTCACTTATCATCAAACGACCATCGCAGCGCCATTACCATTCCTTCCATTGAATCTCTCTTTCCACCACACACACACACACACACACACACACGGAAAGACACACACACACACACACACACACACACACACACACGGAAAGACAGACACACACGGAAAGACAGACACACACACACACACACACACACACACACGGAAAGACAGACACACAGACACAGACACACACACACACACACACACACAGACAGACAGGCACACAGACACAGGCAGATATACACACAAACACACACACA
>NW_027648475.1:65000-70489 GCF_949987685.1 Ammodytes marinus
AAAAAAACAATTTAACTTATTAAAGCTGCTCCGAGGAACTTTCAGTTTGTGTTAATTCTAGCGCCCCCCTTTGGACAAAAGCAGTAGTGTTTTTACCACGCCAGCTGTTGTTCCTGGGTGAGCGTATACCCATGACAAAGGCATAAAGGTCTCGTTTTGCTGTTACATGTAATTTATGATCATCAGAGTAAAAAATGAGACTGTTTCAGAAATATTTAAAAGTTCCTCGTAGCTACTTTAATGTCGGACTGACTTCACACAAAAAAGTGACTGCAGTTTTACACATTCAAACCAAAACGATTTCTGTAATGTCAGTGAATGAATTATAACTTTTCAACACTTCGAGGACATTTACCCCGACCCCAGTTTTACAGTGGTTAATGTTAGGAGCTGCCACGGTTAATGCCCACTTTAATTTGCATCATATATATATATATAACATTAGCTTTTTATTCCATAATATGCCATGATGTGCAAACATTGAAAAAGACTCTTATTTTGAAACACCGTGCATATACATTTACAAGGATCTGTGCATGTTCAGAAAGCTGTCAGAGTAAAAGCCTTTACACACCAACGCCAGACACAATTAGAGGCACGGAGAAATGCAAACGTGATTTTGCAAGTTTTACGAATCTACAAAGAAAAATAAAAGCCCCAATATCGCTTATAAAAGTATTAGTATTAGTGTCATTACTGATCTGCTGATACGTTATGAACCGTCCAGAGCCCTTAGGTCGTCTGGGACAGGTCTACTTACAGTCCCAAGAGTTAGGACTAAATGAGGAGAAGCAGCTTTTAGTTTTTATGCACCAAATATCTGGAACAAACTCCCAGAGAACTTGAGGTCTGCTGCAACTCTCAGTTCTTTTAAATCGAGTCTGAAGACTTTTCTGTTTCCAGTTTAACCTGTACTTTTTATTTTATTTAAATGTTTTACTTCTTTTCATTCGCTTTTAAATGTCTTCTAATGTGTTTTATGTATTTTAATCTTGCCCCTGTAAAGCACTTTGAGTGGCCTTGTGTTTGAATTGTGCTATAGAAATAAACTTGCCTTGCCTTGTTGATAAAAAAAAATCTAAAAAAATCTAGGCATTTTTTCGGCAGTTAAAACTGGTAATACATTCTCCTGAATTAATTTTTTTTATCTTGTAAAATTACGACTTTAATTTGTAATTTTCCAAATAATTTTTATTCATTTTTCCTTGACAACTCTGTAATACTCCTTCACAGCATTGACCGGACACAGGTTTAAAAAAAATATTATGAATTGCGTCTTGGTGTGCAAAGGCCTTCACTGACTAGAGTTCCATGTGGTTTCCCCATAACATTAATAAACATTTTTGGTGCATTTTGTAGGAAAAAGTAAAACTGAACATATAAAACATCGGCAGCATTCCAGGGGAAAACTACAGTAACTGAGAACGTTAAAACAACATAAGAAGCTGAACAGAAAACATGGACACACTGTCAGGCACTGCTGTACTGATAGTCCAGACCAAGACTAGAGTAGGGTTGTCAAGATACCAGAATGTCTAACTCTATAACGATACCGGCATTGTTTCTGTCTCGTTGCTGTGTGCAAGAGAGCACTAGTGGTTTTGAAAATGAGTAAATAATTTGTAACACATTTTTAGTATTGACAATAGGGCTGTATAACAATATGTGTATTACACAGAGAATCGCGATACACAGACCCACCATCCTGCATCGCGCTGTAAGAAAAAAACTTTAATTGAATAACTTTTTACAGTGCAAATGTCTATTCCTGTGTATAAAAAAATAGTGACTTAAAGCTGGGGTGGAGGATTTGGGGAGAAAGTGGCAGTTGGGATAGAGATTTTAATCCAAATACCTCAACCGCTCCACTTGTTCTCTTTGGTCCCTCCCCTATGGTCCCTCCCTGACATGCTCTACACCAACAACGTCGTGCCAAAGTGAATGGACAGTCCCAACAGCCAATAAGAACAGAGAATCGGAGAAGCCTCGCTCTCTGATTGGTCAAAGTGTACAGCTCATGTTAACTTTGACCAATCAGAAATCACATACCCCAGCTTTAAGATTTGGATAACAGGTTTGGTGAAGGAAGTTGTAGCTGATAAGTGTTTGTTTGTCTTCTAACTTGTGATTTTTGGTTTACAGCGCAGTTCAACATTCTTTAATTTACAAAATCGAATCGTGGGTTTTTGTTTCGTTACGGCCCTAATTGATAAGGATCTGAGTATCGTTTTTTTTGACAACCCTACCCCCAGGACACACACACACAACCCCCGATGTCATCATGCTCAGAAAGGACACACACACACACACAACCTCCGATGTCATCATGCTCAGAAAGGACACACACACACACACACATTGGACTCAAGGCTTCAGTCCAGAAACAAAAACAACAGCTACGTGAAACTACGTCATGCCAAAACTTAATACTCTGACTCTGTCTTCAACACCTCCGGTAGAATAATACATCTTCAGTCCGTGATTACAAAAATACTTTCTTAGTTTTAAGGTGTCTAGTGGCCCGTGTTAGGTGACCTTATGCCTTGTTTGCACTGAGTGGCACAGTTCGGTTTGGTAAAGCAACATACAGCTCTGGAAAAAATCAAGAGACCACTCCAAATGTTCAGTGTCTCTCGTTTTAGTCTTTAGAGGCATATGTTTGAGTAGAATGAACATTTTGGTTTTATAATATAAACTACTGACAAACATTTCTACCAAATTCCAATACATGTTTTGTCATTTAGAGAATTTTCATGAAGTAATGTAGAGATGAAGATTGAAGAAAAATCCAGACTGGTCTCTGATTGTTTTTCAGAGACCAGAGCTGGATTTCTGGTTTGTGTTTCCACTACCGATAGCGCCCGTACCTGGTACGTTGGGTATATTTTCATTTCATTTTCTTTTCTTTTCTTTTGAAAATTATTTTTAGGCATTTTCAAGCTTTATTAGACAGTACAGAGTTGAAATGGGGAGACAGAGAGAGAGAGAGAGAGAGAGAGAGAGAGAGAGAGAGAGAGGGGGGATGACCTGCAGTAAAGGTCCACGGGTCAGATTTGAACCTGCGACCACTGCGACGAAGGCCGGAGCGAATATGGTACACTGATATATTTTAATTTTCATGTAGTTTAGTTTAGTTTTATTTATTCGTCACATACACAATTGCACAGGGCAATTCGTAGTGAAATTCTTATGTACCAGGTAGTCGGGCTGTCATTCAACTATGTAAAGTGCAAGATTATAATAATGAATGGGTGGTCACTGGGTGGTGGGCTAGGTGACAGTGTCAGTATTGTCAATGTAATAATAATAATAATAAAATTTTATTTGACAGGGACAATACATACAACATTGCCACAAAAAAATGGGAAAATGTGATGCATATAAGACGTCTAGCTTCAGCTAATTTGCAGTCTTTGTCCCTGGGTCAGGCTTTAAAATACAATCAAAGATACTAAATACAATAAATGCAGTGATAGAGATACAGTGAATAATAATGTATCTTTTATGTTGTTTTGAATTGTATCTCGTGCAGCGCTTTGGTCATCTGATCAACTGATTTTGGTTGATGCAAAGTAAAATAATGAATGAATCATCCAAAATAAAAGCTGTTTGATGTTTTGAAAAGCTAAATTCCTTGCTTTGTTTGACAGCACCTCGGAAATACTTTTAAATAAAAAATTAAATGTTCATATGGGGGCTAATATTCTAATCACAATTTTTATAAATTTTCCACACTTCGAGGACATTTACCCCGACCCCATTTTTACAGTGGTTAATGTTAGGAGCTGCCACGGTTAATGCCCACTTTAACTTGCATCATATATATATATATATAACATTAGCTTTTTATTCCATAATATGCCATGATGTGCAAACATTGAAAAAGACTCTTATTTTGAAACACTGTGCATATACATTTACAAGGATCTGAGACCAAGGATCTGCCACGGTTAATATTCTAATCTTTCTCAACTTCTGACAGTGTAAATGCGAATAATGTGTGCCGTACCGAACTGTGCCGCTCAATTGAAACAAGGCTTTAGTGAGAGGTCCCTGTTTAAGACTGGAGGGGATCGATAGATACATCATCAAGTTATATCTGTACTTTACAACTGGACCACAGGGGTTAATCACACAGCGACAGCAATAGCGCAAAAAAGACAACACAGATTCAATCGCCACAGGAGGACACACACACACACACACACACACACGCACACACACACACACACACACACACACACAAAGCATAAACCAAACTGTACATTCACTTCAAGTAGAGGACACAATCCATCATGCCGTTACGATAAACTTTGTAAAAAAATTAAGTTGAATAAATTGAATTTACTAAACTTTGGAAAGAAGGTTTTGGATATGTTAACTCACATTCATTCACTTCTCTTTTACACAGCTCTGAAAAAACATAAAGAGACCACTCCAAATGTTTCAGTGTCTCTCAGTGTTTTAGTCTTTAGAGGCATATGTTTGAGTAGAATGAACATTTTGGTTTTATAATATAAACCACTGACAACATTTCTACCAAATTCCCCCCCAGAAAATATTGTCATTTAAGAGCATTTTTCATAAGTAATGTAGAGATGAAGATTGAAGAAAAATCCAGACTGGTCTCTTAATGTTTTCCAGAGCTGTGGTATATATAATTTTTTCTTCTTTTTTCCAGAGTCAAAGTGTGCAAAAGTCCCGGTTCGGAGAGAAGCAGTGCGTGAGTGTTTGTCAGTTTTGCATCGGTGATTATTATTTTTTTGTTTTTTTCGTGGTTATAACAGTCATTGCCATGGTGCTGGGTTTGGTTTGGGAGCACTGGCGTGTTGGTAGTCGAACCAGCAACTTTGAGTTTGAGTTTTACAATCTATTGGAGAGAGAGGGAGAGAGAGAGAGAGAGGGAGAGAGAGAGAGAGGGAGAGGAAGAGAGAGAGGGAGAGAGGGAGAGAGGAAGAGGGAGGGAGAGAGGGAGAGGGAGAGGGAGGGAGAGGGAGAGAGGGAGGGAGAGGGAGGGAGGGAGAGAGGGAGGGAGAGAGAGGGAGAGGAGAGAGGGAGAGGGAGGGAGAGAAGGAGAGGGAGGGAGAAGGGAGGGGAGAGTGGGAGGGAGAGGGAGAGAGAGAGAGAGGAAGGGAGAGAGAGAGGAGGGAGAGAGGGAGAGGGATGAGAGAGAGAGGGAGAGAGAGAGGGGGAGAGGGAGAGGGAGAGAGAGGAAGGGAGAGGGGAGAGAGGGAGAGAGAGAGAGGGACAGAGAGAGAAGGAGAGAGAGGGAGAGAGAGAGAGAGAGAGAGGGAGAGAGGGAGAGGGAGGGGAGAGGGAGAGAGAGAGAGAGGAGAGAGGAGGAGGGAGAGAGGGAGGGGGAGAGAGAAAGAGGGAGGGAGGGAGAGAGAGGGAGAGAGGGAGAGAGAGAGGGAGAGAGGAAGAGGGAGAGGGAGAGAGGGAGAGAGAGGGAGAGGAAGAGGGAGAGAGAGAGAGGGAGGGAGAGAGGG